>NW_027646402.1:0-126000 GCF_951394435.1 Stenella coeruleoalba
TTGGGGTGCTGCATAAAACCAGAGATTGAAATGAGCACAGATAAAGTTCCTTAAGCCAAATATGGAATAGACAAGAGCTACTCCTTGCTCAACGAAATGGACTCAACACCCCATATTAAACGCCTAAGAATGTACCTGACCAGTAAGTATCTTAAAACCTATGGATTGCTATGTCTCCAAAAGAGAATCAAGCGTGTGTACAGGGATATAAACACAGCAGTGATAGGATTGGAGAGGTTTGGTGAGCAAATCAAGACCCTTTGAAATCATATTGCATGGTTCCCATTCCACGGGTTTCAACTACCCAGGTTTAAGGTATTCTTCCTTCAGCTAAAACATGCATGTGGAACCGAGAGTATGATCAACCATGTGATCGGGAGACGTGTTCAAATATGTCTCCGTTTTCGTACCCTGGTACTCGGGTGCAACATACCAGATGCTTTACTAACACTCTCCCCACTTGGAGAGTCAGCACCTTTAACCTCCTGTTTGGCCCAGTTTGCAATTTCTGCGGAAGATGAACAGGAATAGGGAGAACCAATGAGAGACTAGCTGGAGGTGTCTCGACGGGCAAATTTAACTCTCATTTCCCACCAGGAAGAGGAAATAACCAAAGGCTCAGCGTGCCGTGCCGGAAACAGATTAGGGCCTGAAGCCATCCTGCGGTGTTGCGGCCAGCTCAAAAGAAAGCGAGTTGAAGAAAGGAGCTCAGGGGCACTGTAATTCACAAACCTGCAGAGTTATAAATGACAGCTATCGTCCAAAAATATACTGAAGTAAGGCTGCCAAGAGGACTTGAAAGCGGGGCAGAATTGCAGGGAACCGATTTCAGGAGGTAGACTGGAATTGCATTGAAAGCATAGGAAAAGAGGCAGAACGTCCACAATGATGCACTTGGCCAAAAAGGGCGTATGCGCTTTTTCCTGAATATATTCAGGAAAAAACGCATACGCACTTTTTGGACAACCAAGCAAACTTGCAAAGGAAATCTACACTACAATGAAGTCTCACTTCCCGCCGGTCAAAAGGGGCATCTGAAAAAAGTGTAAAATCCAGAAAGGCAGGACAGGCTATGGAGAACTGGGAGCCTTGTTATGCTGATGGGCGGGATGTAAATTGCCAACAGACACTCGGGACAAGTGTATGGTGTTTCCTGAAACATCTAAAAAACAAAGCAACAGAGCCTAGGGAACTTCCACTTATGGTCCTATAGCTTAGGGAAATTAAAATCAAAAAGAAACAGCCACCCCAAAGTTTGGGACGCCTCTGTTTACAAGGACCTCGTTTACCGTACAAGTTCAATATCACAGAAATTGAAAAATGGATAAAGAACTTGGGGTACTTACGTACAATGCAGTATCACTCAGCAATGAAATCTATGTCACCAGGCCCGTAGCAGCATAATGAGTGGATTCAGGTACGATGATTCTAACTGAAATAAGTCACATAGAAAAAGAAACATCATAAGATATCACTAATACACGGAATGTAAACTTGGCTACACAGGAACTGAATTACAGAACAGAACAGGGTCTCAAATTTAGAAAACCAACTTATGCTTGCTTAAGGGGAAAGGTGAGTTGGGGTGCTGCATAAAACCAGAGATTGAAATGAGCACAGATAAAGTTCCTTAAGCCAAATATGGAATAGACAAGAGCTACTCCTTGCTCAACGAAATGGACTCAACACCCCATATTAAACGCCTAAGAATGTACCTGACCAGTAAGTATCTTAAAACCTATGGATTGCTATGTCTGCAAAAGAGAATCAAGCGTGTGTACAGGGATATAAACACAGCAGTGATAGGATTGGAGAGGTTCGGTGAGCAAATCAAGACCCTTTGAAATCATATTGCATGGTTCCCATTCCACGGGTCTCAACTACCCAGGTTTAAGGTATTCTTCCTTCAGCTAAAACATGCATGTGGAACCCAGAGTATGATCAACCGTGTGAACGGAGACGTGTTCAAATATGTCTCAGTTTTCCTCCCCTGGTACTCGGGTGCAACATTCCAGACGCTTTACTAACACTCTCCCCACTTGGAGAGTCAGCGCCTTTAACCTCCTGTTTGGCCCAGTTTGCAATTTCTGCGGAAGATGAACAGGAATAGGGAGAACCCATGAGAGACTAGCTGGAGGTGTCTGGACGGGCAAATTTAACTCTCATTTCCCACCAGGAAGAGGAAATAACCAAAGGCTCGGCGTGCCGTGCCGGAACCAGATTAGGGCCTGAAGCCATCCTGCGGTGTTGCGGCCAGCTCACAAGAAAGCGAGTTGAAGAAAGGAGCTCAGGGGCACTGTAATTCACAAAACTGCAGAGTTATAAATGACAACTATCGTCCAAAAATATACTGAAGTAAGGCTGCCAAGAGGACTTGAATGCGGGGCAGAATTGCAGGAAACCGATTTCAGGAGGTAGACTGGAATTGCATTGAAAGCATAGGAAAAGAGGCAGCACGTCCACAATGATGCACTTGGCCAAAAAGGGCGTATGCGTTTTTTCCTGAATATATTCAGGAAAAAACGCATACGCCCTTTTTGGCCAACCAAGCAAGCTTGCAAAGGAAATCTGCACTACAATGAAGTCTCACTTCCCCCCGGTCAAAAGGGCCATCTGAAAAAAGTGTAAAATCCAGAAAGGCAGGACAGGCCATGGAGAACTGGGAGCCTTGTTATGCTGATGGGCGGGATGTAAATTGCCAACAGACACTCGGGAGAATTGTATGGTGTTTCCTGAAACATCTAAAAAACAAGGCAACAGAGCCTAAGGCACTTCCACTTATGGTCCTATAGCTTAGGGAAATTAAAATCAAAAAGACACAGCCACCCCAAAGTTTGGAATGGCTCTGTTTACAAGAACCTCGTTTACCGTACAAGTTCAGTATCACAGAAAGTGAAAAATGGATAAAGAAGTTGTGGTATTTACTTACAAAGCAATATCACTCAGCAATGAAATCTATGTCATCAGGCCCTTAGCAGCACAATGAGTGGATTCAGGTATGATGATTCTAACTGAAATAAGTCACACAGAAAAAGAAACATCATAAGATATCACCTATACACGGAATGTAAACTTGGCTACACAGGAAATGAATTCCAAAACAGAACAGGGTCTCAAATTTAGAAAACCAACTTATGCTTGCTTAAGGGGAAAGGTGAGCTGGGGTGCTGCATAAAACCAGAGATTGAAATGAGCACAGATAAAGTTCCTTAAGTCAAATATGGAAAAGACAAGAGCTACTCCTTGCTCAACAAAAAGGACTCAACACCCCATATTAAACGCCTAAGAATGTACCTGACTAGTAAGTATCTTAAAACCTATGGATTGCTATGTCTCCGAAAGAGAATCAAGCGTCTGTACAGGGGCATAAACGCAGCAGTGATAGGATTGGAGAGGTTCGGTGAGCAAATGAAGACCGCTTGAAGTCATATTGCATGGTACCCATTACACGGTTCTCAACTCTCCAGGTTTAAGGTATTCTTCCTTCAGCTAAAACATGCATGTGGAACCCAGAGTATGATCAACCATGTGAACGGGAGACGTGTTCAAATATGTCTCAGTTTTCCTCCCCTGGTACTCGGGTGCAACATTCCAGACGCTTTACTAACACTCTCCCGACTTGGAGAGTCAGTCCCTTTAACCTCCTCTTCAGCCCAGTTTGCAATTTCTGCGGAAGATGAAGAGGAATAGCGAGAACCAATGAGAGACTAGCTGGAGGTGTCTGGACGGGCAAATTTAACTCTCATTTCCCACCAGGAAGAGGAATTAACCTAAGGCTCAGCGTGCCGTGCCGGAACCAGATTAGGGCCTGAAACCATCCTGCGGTGTTGCGGCCAGGTCACAAGAAAGCGAGTTGAAGAAAGGAGTTCAGGGGCACTGTAATTCACAAACCTGCAGAGTTATAAATGACAGTTATCGTCCAAAAGTACACTGAAGTAAGGCTGCCAAGAGGACTTGAAAGCGGGGCAGAATTGCAGGAAACCGATTTCAGGAGGTAGACTGGAATTGCATTGAAAGCATAGGAAAAGAGACAGAACGTCCACAATGATGCACTTGGCCAAAAAGGGCGTATGCGTTTTTTCCTGAATATATTCAGGAAAAAACGCATACGCCCTTTTTGGCCAACCAAGCAAACTTGCAAAGGAAATCTGCACTACAATGAAGTCTCACTTCCCCACGGTCAAAGGGCCATCTGAAAAAAGTGTAAAACCCAGAAAGGCAGGACAGGCCATGGAGAACTGGGAGCCTTGTTATGCTGATGGGCGGGATGTAAATTGCCAACAGACACTCGGGACAAGTGTATGGTGTTTCCTGAAACATCTAAAAAACAAAGCAACAGAGCCTAGGGCACTTCCACTTATGGTCCTATAGCTTAGGGAAATTAAAATCAAAATGACACATCCACCCCAAAGTTTGGGACGCCTCTGTTTGCAAGAACCTCGTTTACCGTACATGTTCAATATCACAGAAAGTGAAAAATGGATAAAGAACTTGTGGTACTTACGTACAATGCAGTATCACTCAGCAATGAAATCTATGTCATCAGACCCGTAGCAGCATAATGAGTGGATTCAGGTACGATGATTCTAACTGAAATAAATCACACAGAAAAAGAAACATCATAAGATATCACTAATACACGGAATGTAAACTTGGCTACACAGGAACTGAATTCCAAAACAGAACAGGGTCTCAAATTTAGAAAACCAACTTATGCTTGCTTAAGGGGAAAGGTGAGTTGGGGTGCTGCATAAAACCAGAGATTGAAATGAGCACAGATAAAGTTCCTTAAGCCAAATATGGAATAGACAAGAGCTACTCCTTGCTCAACGAAATGGACTCAACACCCCATATTAAACGCCTAAGAATGTACCTGACTAGTAAGTATCTTAAAACCTATGGATTACTATGTCTCCAAAAGAGAATCAAGCGTGTGTACAGGGACATAAACGCAGCAGTGATAGGATTGGAGAGGTTCGGTGAGCCAATGAAGACCCTTTGAAATCATATTGCATGGTACCCATTCCACGGGTCTCAACTCTCCAGGTTTAAGGTATTCTTCCTTCAGCTAAAACATGCATGTGGAACCCAGAGTATGATCAATCATGTGAACGGGAGACGTGGTCAAATATGTCTCAGTTTTCCTCCCCTGGTACTCGGGTGCAACATTCCAGACGCTTTACTAACACTCTCCCCACTTGGAGAGTCAGCGCCTTTAACCTCCTGTTTGGCCCAGTTTGCAATTTCTGTGGAAGATGAACAGGAATAGGGAGAACCCATGAGAGACAAGCTGGAGGTGTCTGGACGGGCAAATTTAACTCTCATTTCCCACCAGGAAGAGGAAATAACCAAAGGCTCAGCGTGCCGTGCCGGAACCAGATTAGGGCCTGAAGCCATCCTGCAGTGTTGCGGCCAGCTCAAAAGAAAGCGAATTGAAGAAAGGAGCTCAGGGGCACTGTAATTCACAAACCTGCAGAGTTATAAATGACGGCTATCGTCCAAAAATATACTGAAGTAAGGCTGCCAAGAGGACTTGAAAGCGGGGCAGAATTGCAGGGAACCGATTTCAGGAGGTAGACTGGAATTGCATTGAAAGCATAGGAAAAGAGGCAGAACGTCACAATGATGCACTTGGCCAAAAAGTGCGTATGCGTTTCTTCCTGAATATATTCAGGAAAAAACGCATCCGCTCTTTTTGGCCAACCAAGCAAGCTTGAAAAGGAAATCTGCACTACAATGAAGTCTCACTTCTCCCCGGTCAAAAGGGCCATCTGAAAAAAGTGTAAAATCCAGAAAGGCAGGACAGGCCATGGAGAACTGGGAGCCTTGTTATGCTCTTGGGCGGGATGTAAATTGCCAACAGACACTCGGGAGAAGTGTATGGTGTTTCCTGAAACATCTAAAAAACAAAGCAACAGAGCCTAGGGCACTTCCACTTATGGTCCTATAGCTTAGGGAAATTAAAATCAAAAAAACACAGCCACCCCAAAGTTTGAGACGCCTCTGTTTTCAAGAACCTCGTTTACCATACAAGTTCAACATCACAGAAAGTGAAAAATGGATAAAGAACTTGTGGTACTTAAGTACTTTGCAATATCACTCAGCAATGAAATCTATGTCATCAGGCCCTTAGCAGCACAATGAGTGGATTCAGGTACGATGATTCTAACTGAAATAAGTCACACAGAAAAAGAAACATCATAAGATATCACTAATACACGGAATGTAAACTTGGCTACACAGGAACTGAATTACAGAACAGAACAGGGTCTCAAATTTAGAAAACCAACTTATGCTTGCTTAAGGGGAAAGGTGAGCTGGGGTGCTGCATAAAACCAGAGATTGAAATGAGCACAGATAAAGTTCCTTAAGTCAAATATGGAATAGACAAGAGCTACTCCTTGCTCAAGAAAAAGGACTCAACACCCCATATTAAACGCCTAAGAATGTACCTGACTAGTAAGTATCTTAAAACCTATGGATTGCTATGTCTCCAAAAGAGAATCAAGCGTGTGTACAGGGGCATAAACGCAGCAGTGATAGGATTGGAGAGGTTCGGTGAGCAAATGAAGACCGTTTGAAGTCATATTGCATGGTACCCATTACACGGTTCTCAACTCTCCAGGTTTAAGGTATTCTTCCTTCAGCTAAAACATGCATGTGGAACCCAGTGTATGATCAACCATGTGAACGTGAGACGTGTTCAAATATGTCTCAGTTTTCCTCCCCTGGTACTCGGGTGCAACATTCCAGATGCTTTACTAACACTCTCCCCACTTGGAGAGTCAGCGCCTTTAACCTCCTGTTTGGCCCAGTTTGCAATTTCTGCGGAAGATGAACAGGAATAGGGAGAACCAATGAGAGACTAGCTGGAGGTGTCTGGATGGGCACATTTAACTCTCATTTCCCACCAGGAAGAGGAAATAACCAAAGGCACAGCGTGCCGTGCCAGAACCAGATTAGGGCCTGAAGCCATCCTGCGGTGTTGCGGCCAGGTCACAAGAAAGCGAGTTGAAGAAAGGAGCTCAGGGGCACTGTAATTCACAAACCTGCAGAGTTATAAATGACGGCTATCGTCCAAAAATATACTGAAGTAAGGCTGCCAAGAGGACTTGAAAGCGGGGCAGAATTGCAGGAAACCGATTTCAGGAGGTAGACTGGAATTGCATTGAAAGCATAGGAAAAGAGGCAGAACGTCCACAATGATGCACTTGGCCAAAAAGGGCGTATGCGTTTTTTCCTGAATATATTCAGGAAAAAACGCATACGCCCTTTTTGGCCAACCAAGCAAGCTTGCAAAGGAAATCTGCACTACAATGAAGTCTCACTTCCCCCCGGTCAAAAGGGCCATCTGAAAAAAGTGTAAAATCCAGAAAGGCAGGACAGGCCATGGAGAACTGGGAGCCTGTTATGCTGATGGGCGGGATGTAAATTGCCAACAGACACTTGGGACAAGTGTATGGTGTTTCCTGAAACACCTAAGAAACAAAGCAACAGAGCCTAGGGCACTTCCACTTATGGTCCTATAGCTTAGGGAAATTAAAATCAAAAAGACACAGCCACCCCAAAGTTTGGGACGCCTCTGTTTACAAGAACCTCGTTTACAGTACAAGTTCAACATCGCAGAAAGTGACAGATGGATAAAGAATTTGTGGTATTTACTTACAAAGCAATATCACTCAGCAATGAAATCTATGTCATCAGTCCCTTAGCAGCACAATGAGTGGATTCAGGTATGATGATTCTAACTGAAATAAGTCACACAGAAAAAGAAACATCATAAGATATCAGTAATACACGGAATGTAAACTTGGCTACACAGGAACTGAATTCCAGAACAGAACAGGGTCTCAAATTTAGAAAACCAACTTATGCTTGCTTAAGGGTAAAGGTGAGTTGGGGTGCTGCATAAAACCAGAGATTGAAATGAGCACAGATAAAGTTCCTTAAGCCAAATATGGAAAAGACAAGAGCTACTCCTTGCTCAACGAAATGGACTCAACACCCCATATTAAACGCCTAAGAATGTACCTGACTAGTAAGTATCTTAAAACCTATGGATTGCTATGTCTCCGAAAGAGAATCAAGCATGTGTACAGGGGTGTAAACGCCGCAGTGATAGGATTGGAGAGGTTCGGTGAGCAAATGAAGACCCTTTGAAGTCATAATGCATGGTACCCATTCCACGGGTTTCAACTACCCAGTTTTAAGATATTCTTCCTTCAGCTAAAACATGCATGTGGAACCTAGAGTATGATCAACCATGTGATCGGGAGACATGTTCAAATATGTCTCAGTTTTCGTACCCTGGTACTCGGGTGTAACATTCCAGACGCTTTACTAGCACTCTCCCGACTTGGAGAGTCAGCCCCTTTAACCTCCTGTTTGGCCCAGTTTGCAATTTCTGCGGAAGATGAACAGGAATAGGGAGAACCAATGAGAGACTAGCTGGAGGTGTCTGGACGGGCAAATTTAACTCTCATTTCCCACCAGGAAGAGGAAATAACCAAAGGCTCAGCGTGCCGTGCCGGAACCAGATTAGGGCCTGAAGCCATCCTGCGGTGTTGCGGCCAGCTCAAAAGAAATCGAGTTGAAGAAAGGAGCTCAGGGGCACTGTAATTCACAAACCTGCAGAGTTATAAATGACAGCTATCGTCCAAAAATATACTGAAGTAAGGCTGCCAAGAGGACTTGAAAGCGGGGCAGAATTGCAGGAAACCGATTTCAGGAGGTAGACTGGAATTGCATTGAAAGCATAGGAAAAGAGGCAGAACGTCCACAATGATGCACTTGGCCAAAAAGGGCGTATGCGTTTTTTCCTGAATATATTCAGGAAAAAACGCATACGCCCTTTTTGGCCAACCAAGCAAGCTTGCAAAGGAAATCTGCACTACAATGAAGTCTCACTTCCCCCCTGTCAAAAGGGCCACCTGAAAAAAGTGTAAAATCCAGAAAGGCAGGACAGGCCATGGAGAACTGGGAGCCTTGTTATGCTGATGGGCAGGATGTAAATTGCCAACAGCCACTCGGGAGAAGTGTATGGTGTTTCCTGAAACATCTAAAAAACAAAGCAACAGAGCCTAGGGCACTTCCACTTATGGTCCTATAGCTTAGGGAAATTAAAATCAAAAAGACACAGCCACCCCAAAGTTTGGGACGCCTCTGTTTACAAGATCCTCGTTTACCGTACAAGTTCAATATCACAGAAAGTGAAAAATGGATAAAGAACTTGTGGTACTTACGTACAATGCAGTATCACTCAGCAATGAAATCTATGTCATCAGGCCCTTAGCAGCACAATGAGTGGATTCAGGTACGATGATTCTAACTGAAATAAGTCACACAGAAAAAGAAACATCATAAGATATCAGTAATACACGGAATGTAAACTTGGCTACACAGGAACTGAATTCCAAAACAGAACAGGGTCTCAAATTTAGAAAACCAACTTATGCTTGCTTAAGGGGAAGGGTGAGTTGGGGTGCTGCATAAAACCAGAGATTGAAATGAGCACAGATAAAGTTCCTTAAGCCAAATGTGGAATAGACAAGAGCCAGTCCTTGCTCAACGAAATGGACTCAAAACCCCATATTAAACGCCTAAGTTTGTACCTGACTAGTAAGTATCTTAAAACCTATGGATTGCTATGTCTCCGAAAGAGAATCAAGCATGTGTACAGAGGCATAAACGCAGCAGTGATAGGATTGGAGAGGTTCGGTGAGCAAATGAAGACCCTTTGAAGTCATATTGCATGGTACCCATTCCACGGGTTTCAACTACTCAGGTTTAAGGTATTCTTCCTTCAGCTAAAACATGCATGTGGAACCCAGAGTATGATCAACCGTGTGAACGGGAGACGTGTTCAAATATGTCTCAGTTTTCCTCCCCTGGTACTCGGGTGCAACATTCCAGATGCTTTACTAACACTCTCCCCACTTGGAGAGTCAGCGCCTTTAACCTCCTGTTTGGCCCAGTTTGCAATTTCTGCGGAAGATGAACAGGAATAGGGAGAACCAATGAGAGACTAGCTGGAGGTGTCTGGATGGGCAAATTTAACTCTCATTTCCCACCAGGAAAAGGAAATAACCAAAGGCACAGCGTGCCGTGCCAGAACCAGATTAGGGCCTGAAGCCATCCTGCGGTGTTGCGGCCATGTCACAAGAAAGCGAGTTGAAGAAAGGAGCTCAGGGGCACTGTAATTCACAAACCTGCAGAGTTATAAATGACAGCTATCGTCCAAAAATATACTGAAGTAAGGCTGCCAAGAGGACTTGAAGCGGGGCAGAATTGCAGGAAACCGATTTCAGGAGGTAGACTGGAATTGCATTGAAAGCATAGGAAAAGAGGCAGAACGTCCACAATGATGCACTTGGCCAAAAAGGGCGTATGCGTTTTTTCCTGAATAGACTGGAATTGCATTGAAAGCATAGGAAAAGAGGCAGAACGTCCACAATGATGCACTTGGCCACAAAGGGCGTATGCGTTTTTTCCTGAATATATTCAGGAAAAATATATTCAGGAAATAAATTCAGGAATATATTCAGGAAAAAACGCATACGCCCTTTTTGGCCAACCAAGCAAGCTTGCAAAGGAAATCTGCACTACAATGAAGTCTCACTTCCCCCCGGTCAAAAAGGCCATCTGAAAAAAGTGTAAAATCCAGAAAGGCAGGACAGGCCATGGAGAACTGGGAGCCTGTTATGCTGATGGGCGGGATGTAAATTGCCAACAGACACTTGGGACAAGTGTATGGTGTTTCCTGAAACACCTAAGAAACAAAGCAACAGAGCCTAGGGCACTTCCACTTATGGTCCTATAGCTTAGGGAAATTAAAATCAAAAAGACACAGCCACCCCAAAGTTTGGGACGCCTCTGTTTACAAGAACCTCGTTTACAGTACAAGTTCAACATCGCAGAAAGTGACAGATGGATAAAGAAGTTGTGGTATTTACTTACAAAGCAATATCACTCAACAATGAAATCTATGTCATCAGGCCCTTAGCAGCACAATGAGTGGATTCAGGTATGATGATTCTAACTGAAATAAGTCACACAGAAAAAGAAACATCATAAGATATCAGTAATACACGGAATGTAAACTTGGCTACACAGGAACTGAATTCCAGAACAGAACAGGGTCTCAAATTTAGAAAACCAACTTATGCTTGCTTAAGGGTAAAGGTGAGTTGGGGTGCTGCATAAAACCAGAGATTGAAATGAGCACAGATAAAGTTCCTTAAGCCAAATATGGAATAGACAAGAGCTACTCCTTGCTCAACAAAATGGACTCAACACCCCATATTAAACGCCTAAGAATGTACCTGACTAGTAAGTATCTTAAAACCTATGGATTGCTATGTCTCCGAAAGAGAATCAAGCATGTGTACAGGGGCGTAAACGCCGCAGTGATAGGATTGGAGAGGTTCGGTGAGCAAATGAAGACCCTTTGAAGTCATAATGCATGGTACCCATTCCACGGGTTTCAACTACCCAGTTTTAAGATATTCTTCCTTCAGCTAAAACATGCATGTGGAACCTAGAGTATGATCAACCATGTGATCGGGAGACATGTTCAAATATGTCTCAGTTTTCGTACCCTGGTACTCGGGTGTAACATTCCAGACGCTTTACTAGCACTCTCCCGACTTGGAGAGTCAGCCCCTTTAACCTCCTGTTTGGCCCAGTTTGCAATTTCTGCGGAAGATGAACAGGAATAGGGAGAACCAATGAGAGACTAGCTGGAGGTGTCTGGACGGGCAAATTTAACTCTCATTTCCCACCAGGAAGAGGAAATAACCAAAGGCTCAGCGTGCCGTGCCAGAACCAGATTAGGGCCTGAAGCCATCCTGCGGTGTTGCGGCCAGCTCAAAAGAAATCGAGTTGAAGAAAGGAGCTCAGGGGCACTGTAATTCACAAACCTGCAGAGTTATAAATGACAGCTATCGTCCAAAAATATACTGAAGTAAGGCTGCCAAGAGGACTTGAAAGCGGGGCAGAATTGCAGGAAACCGATTTCAGGAGGTAGACTGGAATTGCATTGAAAGCATAGGAAAAGAGGCAGAACGTCCACAATGATGCACTTGGCCAAAAAGGGCGTATGCGTTTTTTCCTGAATATATTCAGGAAAAAACGCATACGCCCTTTTTGGCCAACCAAGCAAGCTTGCAAAGGAAATCTGCACTACAATGAAGTCTCACTTCCCCCCGGTCAAAAGGGCCACCTGAAAAAAGTGTAAAATCCAGAAAGGCAGGACAGGCCATGGAGAACTGGGAGCCTTGTTATGCTGATGGGCGGGATGTAAATTGCCAACAGCCACTCGGGAGAAGTGTATGGTGTTTCCTGAAACATCTAAAAAACAAAGCAACAGAGCCTAGGGCACTTCCACTTATGGTCCTATAGCTTAGGGAAATTAAAATCAAAAAGACACAGACACCCCAAAGTTTGGGACGCCTCTGTTTACAAGATCCTCGTTTACCGTACAAGTTCAATATCACAGAAAGTGAAAAATGGATAAAGAACTTGTGGTACTTACGTACAATGCAATATCACTCAGCAATGAAATCTATGTCATCAGGCCCTTAGCAGCACAATGAGTGGATTCAGGTACGATGATTCTAACTGAAATAAGTCACACAGAAAAAGAAACATCATAAGATATCAGTAATACACGGAATGTAAACTTGGCTACACAGGAACTGAATTCCAAAACAGAACAGGGTCTCAAATTTAGAAAACCAAATTATGCTTGCTTAAGGGGAAAGGTGAGTTGGGGTGCTGCATAAAACCAGAGATTGAAATGAGCACAGATAAAGTTCCTTAAGCCAAATGTGGAATAGACAAGAGCCAGTCCTTGCTCAACGAAATGGACTCAAAACCCCATATTAAACGCCTAAGAATGTACCTGACTAGTAAGTATCTTAAAACCTATGGATTGCTATGTCTCCGAAAGAGAATCAAGCATGTGTACAGAGGCATAAACGCAGCAGTGATAGGATTGGAGAGGTTCCGTGAGCAAATGAAGACCCTTTGAAGTCATATTGCATGGTACCCATTCCACGGGTTTCAACTACTCAGGTTTAAGGTATTCTTCCTTCAGCTAAAACATGCATGTGGAACCCAGAGTATGATCAACCGTGTGAACGGGAGACGTGTTCAAATATGTCTCAGTTTTCCTCCCCTGGTACTCGGGTGCAACATTCCAGATGCTTTACTAACACTCTCCCCACTTGGAGAGTCAGCGCCTTTAACCTCCTGTTTGGCCCAGTTTGCAATTTCTGCGGAAGATGAACAGGAATAGGGAGAACCAATGAGAGACTAGCTGGAGGTGTCTGGATGGGCAAATTTAACTCTCATTTCCCACCAGGAAGAGGAAATAACCAAAGGCACAGCGTGCCGTGCCAGAACCAGATTAGGGCCTGAAGCCATCCTGCGGTGTTGCGGCCAGGTCACAAGAAAGCGAGTTGAAGAAAGGAGCTCAGGGGCACTGTAATTCACAAACCTGCAGAGTTATAAATGACAGCTATCGTCCAAAAATATACTGAAGTAAGGCTGCCAAGAGGACTTGAAAGCGGGGCAGAATTGCAGGAAACCGATTTCAGGAGGTAGACTGGAATTGCATTGAAAGCATAGGAAAAGAGGCAGAACGTCCACAATGATGCACTTGGCCAAAAAGGGCGTATGCGTTTTTTCCTGAATAGACTGGAATTGCATTGAAAGCATAGGAAAAGAGGCAGAACGTCCACAATGATGCACTTGGCCACAAAGGGCGTATGCGTTTTTTCCTGAATATATTCAGGAAAAATATATTCAGGAAATAAATTCAGGAATATATTCAGGAAAAAACGCATACGCCCTTTTTGGCCAACCAAGCAAGCTTGCAAAGGAAATCTGCACTACAATGAAGTCTCACTTCCCCCCGGTCAAAAGGGCCATCTGAAAAAAGTGTAAAATCCAGAAAGGCAGGACAGGCCATGGAGAACTGGGAGCCTTGTTATGCTGATGGGCGGGATGTAAATTGCCAACAGACACTTGGGACAAGTGTATGGTGTTTCCTGAAACACCTAAGAAACAAAGCAACAGAGCCTAGGGCACTTCCACTTATGGTCCTATAGCTTAGGGAAATTAAAATCAAAAAGACACAGCCACCCCAAAGTTTGGGACGCCTCTGTTTACAAGAACCTCGTTTACAGTACAAGTTCAACATCGCAGAAAGTGACAGATGGATAAAGAAGTTGTGGTATTTACTTACAAAGCAATATCACTCAGCAATGAAATCTATGTCATCAGGCCCTTAGCAGCACAATGAGTGGATTCAGGTATGATGATTCTAACTGAAATAAGTCACACAGAAAAAGAAACATCATAAGATATCAGTAATACACGGAATGTAAACTTGGCTACACAGGAACTGAATTCCAAAACAGAACAGGGTCTCAAATTTAGAAAACCAACTTATGCATGCTTAAGGGGAAAGGTGAGCTGGGGTGCTGCATAAAACCAGAGATTGAAATGAGCACAGATAAAGTTCCTTAAGCCAAATATGGAATAGACAAGAGCTACTCCTTGCTCAACGAAATGGACTCAACACCCCATATTAAACGCCTAAGAATGTACCTGACTAGTAAGTATCTTAAAACCTATGGATTGCTATGTCTCCGAAAGAGAATCAAGCATGTGTACAGGGGCATAAATGCCGCAGTGATAGGATTGGAGAGGTTTGGTGAGCAAATGAAGACCCTTTGAAGTCATATTGCATGGTACCCATTCCACGGGTTTCAACTACCCAGGTTTAAGGTATTCTACCTTCAGCTAAAACATGCATGTGGAACCTAGAGTATGATCAACCATGTGATCGGGAGACGTGTTCAAATATGTCTCAGTTTTCGTACCCTGGTACTCGGGTGCAACATTCCAGATGCTTTACTAACACTCTCCCGACTTGGAGAGTCAGTCCCTTTAACCTCCTGTTTGGCCCAGTTTGCAATTTCTGTGGAAGATGAACAGGAATAGCGAGAACCAATGAGAGACTAGCTGGAGGTGTCTGGACGGGCAAATTTAACTGTCATTTCCCACCAGGAAGAGGAATTAACCAAAGGCTCAGCGTGCCGTGCCGGAACCAGATTAGGGCCTGAAGCCATCCTGCGGTGTTGCGGCCAGCTCACAAGAAAGCGAGTTGAAGAAAGGAGCTCAGGGGCACTGTAATTCACAAACCTGCAGAGTTATAAATGACAGCTATCGTCCAAAAATATACTGAAGTAAGGCTGCCAAGAGGACTTGAAAGCGGGGCAGAATTGCAGGAAACCCATTTCAGGAGGTAGACTGGAATTGCATTGAAAGCATAGGAAAAGAGGCAGAACGTCCACAATGATGCACTTGGCCAAAAAGGGCGTATGCGTTTTTTCCTGAATATATTCAGGAAAAAACGCATACGCCCTTTTTGGACAACCAAGCAAACTTGCAAAGGAAATCTGCACTACAATGAAGTCTCACTTCCCCCCGGTCAAAAGGGCCATCTGAAATAAGTGTAAAATCCAGAAAGGCAGGACAGGCCATGGAGAACTGGGAGCCTTGTTATGCTGATGGGCGGGATGTAAATTGCCAACAGACACTCGGGAGAAGTGTATGGTGTTTCCTGAAACATGTAAAAAACAAAGGAACAGAGCCTAGGGCACTTCCACTTATGGTCCTATAGCTTAGGGAAATTAAAATCAAAAAGACACAGCCACCCCAAAGTTTGGGACTCCTCTGTTTACAAGAACCTCGTTTACCGTACAAGTTCAATATCACAGAAGGTGAAAAATGGATAAAGAACTTGTGGTACTTACGTACAATGCAATATCACTCAGCAATGAAATCTATGTCATCAGGCCCGTAGCAGCACAATGAGTGGATTCAGGTACAATGATTCTAACTGAAATAAGTCACACAGAAAAAGAAACATCATAAGATATCAGTAATACACGGAATGTAAACTTGGCTACACAGGAACTGAATTCCAAAACAGAACAGGGTCTCAAATTTAGAAAACCAACTTATTCTTGCTTAAGGGGAAAGGTGAGTTGGGGTGCTGCATAAAACCAGAGATTGAAATGAGCACAGATAAAGTTCCTTAAGCCAAATATGGAATAGACAAGAGCTACTCCTTGCTCAATGAAATGGACTCAACACCGCATATTAAACGCCTAAGAATGTACCTGACTAGTAAGTATCTTAAAACCTATGGATTGCTATGTCTCCAAAAGAGAATCAAGCGTGTGTACAGAGGCATAAACGCAGCAGTGATAGGATTGGAGAGGTTCGGTGAGCAAAGGAAGACCCTTTGAAGTCATATTGCATGGTACCCATTCCACGGGTTTCAACTACTCAGGTTTAAGGTATTCTTCCTTCAGCTAAAACATGCATGTGGAACCCAGAGTATGATCAACCGTGTGAACGGGAGACGTGTTCAAATATGTCTCAGTTTTCCTCCCCTGGTACTCGGGTGCAACATTCCAGATGCTTTACTAACACTCTCCCCACTTGGAGAGTCAGCGCCTTTAACCTCCTGTTTGGCCCAGTTTGCAATTTCTGCGGAAGATGAACAGGAATAGGGAGAACCAATGAGAGACTAGCTGGAGGTGTCTGGATGGGCAAATTTAACTCTCATTTCCCACCAGGAAAAGGAAATAACCAAAGGCACAGCGTGCCGTGCCAGAACCAGATTAGGGCCTGAAGCCATCCTGCGGTGTTGCGGCCATGTCACAAGAAAGCGAGTTGAAGAAAGGAGCTCAGGGGCACTGTAATTCACAAACCTGCAGAGTTATAAATGACAGCTATCGTCCAAAAATATACTGAAGTAAGGCTGCCAAGAGGACTTGAAGCGGGGCAGAATTGCAGGAAACCGATTTCAGGAGGTAGACTGGAATTGCATTGAAAGCATAGGAAAAGAGGCAGAACGTCCACAATGATGCACTTGGCCAAAAAGGGCGTATGCGTTTTTTCCTGAATAGACTGGAATTGCATTGAAAGCATAGGAAAAGAGGCAGAACGTCCACAATGATGCACTTGGCCACAAAGGGCGTATGCGTTTTTTCCTGAATATATTCAGGAAAAATATATTCAGGAAATAAATTCAGGAATATATTCAGGAAAAAACGCATACGCCCTTTTTGGCCAACCAAGCAAGCTTGCAAAGGAAATCTGCACTACAATGAAGTCTCACTTCCCCCCGGTCAAAAAGGCCATCTGAAAAAAGTGTAAAATCCAGAAAGGCAGGACAGGCCATGGAGAACTGGGAGCCTGTTATGCTGATGGGCGGGATGTAAATTGCCAACAGACACTTGGGACAAGTGTATGGTGTTTCCTGAAACACCTAAGAAACAAAGCAACAGAGCCTAGGGCACTTCCACTTATGGTCCTATAGCTTAGGGAAATTAAAATCAAAAAGACACAGCCACCCCAAAGTTTGGGACGCCTCTGTTTACAAGAACCTCGTTTACAGTACAAGTTCAACATCGCAGAAAGTGACAGATGGATAAAGAAGTTGTGGTATTTACTTACAAAGCAATATCACTCAACAATGAAATCTATGTCATCAGGCCCTTAGCAGCACAATGAGTGGATTCAGGTATGATGATTCTAACTGAAATAAGTCACACAGAAAAAGAAACATCATAAGATATCAGTAATACACGGAATGTAAACTTGGCTACACAGGAACTGAATTCCAGAACAGAACAGGGTCTCAAATTTAGAAAACCAACTTATGCTTGCTTAAGGGTAAAGGTGAGTTGGGGTGCTGCATAAAACCAGAGATTGAAATGAGCACAGATAAAGTTCCTTAAGCCAAATATGGAATAGACAAGAGCTACTCCTTGCTCAACAAAATGGACTCAACACCCCATATTAAACGCCTAAGAATGTACCTGACTAGTAAGTATCTTAAAACCTATGGATTGCTATGTCTCCGAAAGAGAATCAAGCATGTGTACAGGGGCGTAAACGCCGCAGTGATAGGATTGGAGAGGTTCGGTGAGCAAATGAAGACCCTTTGAAGTCATAATGCATGGTACCCATTCCACGGGTTTCAACTACCCAGTTTTAAGATATTCTTCCTTCAGCTAAAACATGCATGTGGAACCTAGAGTATGATCAACCATGTGATCGGGAGACATGTTCAAATATGTCTCAGTTTTCGTACCCTGGTACTCGGGTGTAACATTCCAGACGCTTTACTAGCACTCTCCCGGTTGGAGAGTCAGCCCCTTTAACCTCCTGTTTGGCCCAGTTTGCAATTTCTGCGGAAGATGAACAGGAATAGGGAGAACCAATGAGAGACTAGCTGGAGGTGTCTGGACGGGCAAATTTAACTCTCATTTCCCACCAGGAAGAGGAAATAACCAAAGGCTCAGCGTGCCGTGCCAGAACCAGATTAGGGCCTGAAGCCATCCTGCGGTGTTGCGGCCAGCTCAAAAGAAATCGAGTTGAAGAAAGGAGCTCAGGGGCACTGTAATTCACAAACCTGCAGAGTTATAAATGACAGCTATCGTCCAAAAATATACTGAAGTAAGGCTGCCAAGAGGACTTGAAAGCGGGGCAGAATTGCAGGAAACCGATTTCAGGAGGTAGACTGGAATTGCATTGAAAGCATAGGAAAAGAGGCAGAACGTCCACAATGATGCACTTGGCCAAAAAGGGCGTATGCGTTTTTTCCTGAATATATTCAGGAAAAAACGCATACGCCCTTTTTGGCCAACCAAGCAAGCTTGCAAAGGAAATCTGCACTACAATGAAGTCTCACTTCCCCCCGGTCAAAAGGGCCACCTGAAAAAAGTGTAAAATCCAGAAAGGCAGGACAGGCCATGGAGAACTGGGAGCCTTGTTATGCTGATGGGCGGGATGTAAATTGCCAACAGCCACTCGGGAGAAGTGTATGGTGTTTCCTGAAACATCTAAAAAACAAAGCAACAGAGCCTAGGGCACTTCCACTTATGGTCCTATAGCTTAGGGAAATTAAAATCAAAAAGACACAGACACCCCAAAGTTTGGGACGCCTCTGTTTACAAGATCCTCGTTTACCGTACAAGTTCAATATCACAGAAAGTGAAAAATGGATAAAGAACTTGTGGTACTTACGTACAATGCAATATCACTCAGCAATGAAATCTATGTCATCAGGCCCTTAGCAGCACAATGAGTGGATTCAGGTACGATGATTCTAACTGAAATAAGTCACACAGAAAAAGAAACATCATAAGATATCAGTAATACACGGAATGTAAACTTGGCTACACAGGAACTGAATTCCAAAACAGAACAGGGTCTCAAATTTAGAAAACCAAATTATGCTTGCTTAAGGGGAAAGGTGAGTTGGGGTGCTGCATAAAACCAGAGATTGAAATGAGCACAGATAAAGTTCCTTAAGCCAAATGTGGAATAGACAAGAGCCAGTCCTTGCTCAACGAAATGGACTCAAAACCCCATATTAAACGCCTAAGAATGTACCTGACTAGTAAGTATCTTAAAACCTATGGATTGCTATGTCTCCGAAAGAGAATCAAGCATGTGTACAGAGGCATAAACGCAGCAGTGATAGGATTGGAGAGGTTCCGTGAGCAAATGAAGACCCTTTGAAGTCATATTGCATGGTACCCATTCCACGGGTTTCAACTACTCAGGTTTAAGGTATTCTTCCTTCAGCTAAAACATGCATGTGGAACCCAGAGTATGATCAACCGTGTGAACGGGAGACGTGTTCAAATATGTCTCAGTTTTCCTCCCCTGGTACTCGGGTGCAACATTCCAGATGCTTTACTAACACTCTCCCCACTTGGAGAGTCAGCGCCTTTAACCTCCTGTTTGGCCCAGTTTGCAATTTCTGCGGAAGATGAACAGGAATAGGGAGAACCAATGAGAGACTAGCTGGAGGTGTCTGGATGGGCAAATTTAACTCTCATTTCCCACCAGGAAGAGGAAATAACCAAAGGCACAGCGTGCCGTGCCAGAACCAGATTAGGGCCTGAAGCCATCCTGCGGTGTTGCGGCCAGGTCACAAGAAAGCGAGTTGAAGAAAGGAGCTCAGGGGCACTGTAATTCACAAACCTGCAGAGTTATAAATGACAGCTATCGTCCAAAAATATACTGAAGTAAGGCTGCCAAGAGGACTTGAAAGCGGGGCAGAATTGCAGGAAACCGATTTCAGGAGGTAGACTGGAATTGCATTGAAAGCATAGGAAAAGAGGCAGAACGTCCACAATGATGCACTTGGCCAAAAAGGGCGTATGCGTTTTTTCCTGAATAGACTGGAATTGCATTGAAAGCATAGGAAAAGAGGCAGAACGTCCACAATGATGCACTTGGCCACAAAGGGCGTATGCGTTTTTTCCTGAATATATTCAGGAAAAATATATTCAGGAAATAAATTCAGGAATATATTCAGGAAAAAACGCATACGCCCTTTTTGGCCAACCAAGCAAGCTTGCAAAGGAAATCTGCACTACAATGAAGTCTCACTTCCCCCCGGTCAAAAGGGCCATCTGAAAAAAGTGTAAAATCCAGAAAGGCAGGACAGGCCATGGAGAACTGGGAGCCTTGTTATGCTGATGGGCGGGATGTAAATTGCCAACAGACACTTGGGACAAGTGTATGGTGTTTCCTGAAACACCTAAGAAACAAAGCAACAGAGCCTAGGGCACTTCCACTTATGGTCCTATAGCTTAGGGAAATTAAAATCAAAAAGACACAGCCACCCCAAAGTTTGGGACGCCTCTGTTTACAAGAACCTCGTTTACAGTACAAGTTCAACATCGCAGAAAGTGACAGATGGATAAAGAAGTTGTGGTATTTACTTACAAAGCAATATCACTCAGCAATGAAATCTATGTCATCAGGCCCTTAGCAGCACAATGAGTGGATTCAGGTATGATGATTCTAACTGAAATAAGTCACACAGAAAAAGAAACATCATAAGATATCAGTAATACACGGAATGTAAACTTGGCTACACAGGAACTGAATTACAGAACAGAACAGGGTCTCAAATTTAGAAAACCAACTTATGCATGCTTAAGGGGAAAGGTGAGCTGGGGTGCTGCATAAAACCAGAGATTGAAATGAGCACAGATAAAGTTCCTTAAGCCAAATATGGAATAGACAAGAGCTACTCCTTGCTCAACGAAATGGACTCAACACCCCATATTAAACGCCTAAGAATGTACCTGACTAGTAAGTATCTTAAAACCTATGGATTGCTATGTCTCCGAAAGAGAATCAAGCATGTGTACAGGGGCATAAATGCCGCAGTGATAGGATTGGAGAGGTTTGGTGAGCAAATGAAGACCCTTTGAAGTCATATTGCATGGTACCCATTCCACGGGTTTCAACTACCCAGGTTTAAGGTATTCTACCTTCAGCTAAAACATGCATGTGGAACCTAGAGTATGATCAACCATGTGATCGGGAGACGTGTTCAAATATGTCTCAGTTTTCGTACCCTGGTACTCGGGTGCAACATTCCAGATGCTTTACTAACACTCTCCCGACTTGGAGAGTCAGTCCCTTTAACCTCCTGTTTGGCCCAGTTTGCAATTTCTGTGGAAGATGAACAGGAATAGCGAGAACCAATGAGAGACTAGCTGGAGGTGTCTGGACGGGCAAATTTAACTGTCATTTCCCACCAGGAAGAGGAATTAACCAAAGGCTCAGCGTGCCGTGCCGGAACCAGATTAGGGCCTGAAGCCATCCTGCGGTGTTGCGGCCAGCTCACAAGAAAGCGAGTTGAAGAAAGGAGCTCAGGGGCACTGTAATTCACAAACCTGCAGAGTTATAAATGACAGCTATCGTCCAAAAATATACTGAAGTAAGGCTGCCAAGAGGACTTGAAAGCGGGGCAGAATTGCAGGAAACCCATTTCAGGAGGTAGACTGGAATTGCATTGAAAGCATAGGAAAAGAGGCAGAACGTCCACAATGATGCACTTGGCCAAAAAGGGCGTATGCGTTTTTTCCTGAATATATTCAGGAAAAAACGCATACGCCCTTTTTGGACAACCAAGCAAACTTGCAAAGGAAATCTGCACTACAATGAAGTCTCACTTCCCCCCGGTCAAAAGGGCCATCTGAAATAAGTGTAAAATCCAGAAAGGCAGGACAGGCCATGGAGAACTGGGAGCCTTGTTATGCTGATGGGCGGGATGTAAATTGCCAACAGACACTCGGGAGAAGTGTATGGTGTTTCCTGAAACATGTAAAAAACAAAGGAACAGAGCCTAGGGCACTTCCACTTATGGTCCTATAGCTTAGGGAAATTAAAATCAAAAAGACACAGCCACCCCAAAGTTTGGGACTCCTCTGTTTACAAGAACCTCGTTTACCGTACAAGTTCAATATCACAGAAGGTGAAAAATGGATAAAGAACTTGTGGTACTTACGTACAATGCAATATCACTCAGCAATGAAATCTATGTCATCAGGCCCGTAGCAGCACAATGAGTGGATTCAGGTACAATGATTCTAACTGAAATAAGTCACACAGAAAAAGAAACATCATAAGATATCAGTAATACACGGAATGTAAACTTGGCTACACAGGAACTGAATTCCAAAACAGAACAGGGTCTCAAATTTAGAAAACCAACTTATGCTTGCTTAAGGGGAAAGGTGAGTTGGGGTCCTGCATAAAACCAGAGATTGAAATGAGCACAGATAAAGTTCCTTAAGCCAAATATGGAATAGACAAGAGCTACTCCTTGCTCAATGAAATGGACTCAACACCGCATATTAAACGCCTAAGAATGTACCTGACTAGTAAGTATCTTAAAACCTATGGATTGCTATGTCTCCAAAAGAGAATCAAGCGTGTGTACAGGGGCATAAACGCAGCAGTGATAGGATTGGAGAGGTTCGGTGAGCAAAGGAAGACCCTTTGAAGTCATATTGCATGGTACCCATTCCACTGGTCTCAACTCTCCAGGTTAAAGTATTCTTCCTTCAGCTAAAACATGCATGTGGAACGCAGAGTATGATCAACCGTGTGAACAGGAGACGTGTTCAAATATGTCTCAGTTTTCGTACCTGGTACTCGGGTGCAACATTCCAGACGCTTTACTAACACTCTCCCCACTTGGAGAGTCAGCGCCTTTAACCTCCTGTTTGGCCCAGTTTACAATTTCTGCGGAAGATGAACAGGAATAGGGAGAACCAATGAGAGACTAGCTGGAGGTGTCTGGACGGGCAAATTTAACTCTCATTTCCCACCAGGAAGAGGAAATAACCAAAGGCTCAGCGTGCCGTGCCGGAACCAGATTAGGGCCTGAAGCCATCCTGCGGTGTTGCGGCCAGCTCAAAAGAAAGCGAGTTGAAGAAAGGAGCTCAGGGGCACTGTAATTCACAAACCTGCAGAGTTATAAATGATAGCTATCGTCCAAAAATATACTGAAGTAAGGCTGCCAAGAGGACTTGAAAGCGGGGCAGAATTGTAGGAAACCGATTTCAGGAGGTAGACTGGAATTGCATTGAAAGCATAGGAAAAGAGGCAGAACGTCCACAATGATGCACTTGGCCAAAACGGGTGTATGCGTTTTTTCCTGAATATATTGAGGAAAAAACGCATACGCCCTTTTTGTCCAACCAAGCAAGCTTGCAAAGGAAATCTGCACTACAATGAAGTCTCACTTCCCCCCGGTCAAAAGGGCCATCTGAAAAAAGTGTAAAATCCAGAAAGGCAGGACAGGCCATGGAGAACTGGGAGCCTTGTTATGCTGATGAGCGGGATGTAAATTGCCAACAGACACTCGGGAGAAGTGTATGGTGTTTCCTGAAACATCCAAAAAAACAAAGCAACAGAGCCTAGGGCACTTCCACTTATGGTCCTATAGGTTAGGGAAATTAAAATCAAAAAGACACAGCCACCCCAATGTTTGGGACGCCTCTGTTTACAAGAACCTCGTTTACCGTACAATTTCAATATCACAGAAAGTGAAAAATGGATAAAGAAGTTGCGGTACTTACGTACAATGCAATATCACTCAGCAATGAAATCTATGTCATCAGGCCCGTAGCAGCATAATGAGTGGATTCAGGTACGATGATTCTAACTGAAATAAGTCACACAGAAAAAGAAACATCATAAGATATCAGTAATACACGGAATGTAAACTTGGCTACACAGGAACTGAATTCCAAAACAGAACAGGGTCTCAAATTTAGAAAACCAACTTATGCTTGCTTAAGGGGAAAGGTGAGTTGGGGTGCTGCATAAAACCAGAGATTGAAATGAGCACAGATAAAGTTCCTTAAGCCAAATATGGAATAGAGAAGAGCTACTCCTTGCTCAATGAAATGGACTCAACACCCCATATTAAACGCCTAAGAATATACCTGAGTAGTAAGTATCTTAAAACCTATGGATTGCTATGTCTCCAAAAGAGAATCAAGCATGTGTACAGCAGCATAAACGCAGCTGTGATAGGATTGGAGAGGTTCGGTGAGCAAATGAAGACGCTTTGAAGTCATATTGCATGGTACCCATTCCACGGGTTTCAACTACCCAGTTTTAAGGTATTCTTCCTTCAGCTAAAACATGCATGTGGAACCCAGAGTATGATCAATCGTGTGAACGGGAGACGTGTTCAAATATGTCTCAGTTTTCGTCCCCTGGTACTCGGGTGCAACATTCCAGACGCTTTACTAACACTCTCCCCACTTGGAGAGTCAGCGCCTTTAACCTCCTGTTTGGCCCAGTTTGCAATTTCTGCGGAAGATGAACAGGAATAGGGAGAACCAATGAGAGACTAGCTGGAGGTGTCTGGACGGGCAAATTTAACTCTCATTTCCCACCAGGAAGAGGAAATAACCAAAGGCTCAGCGTGCCTTGCCGGAACCAGATTAGGGCCTGAAGCCATCCTGCGGTGTTGCGGCCAGCTCAAAAGAAAGCGAGTTGAAGAAAGGAGCTCAGGGGCACTGTAATTCACAAACCTGCAGAGTTATAAATGACAGCTATCATCCAAAAATATACTGAAGTAAGGCTGCCAAGAGGACTGGAAAGTGGGGCAGAATTGCAGGAAACCGATTTCAGGAGGTAGACTGGAATTGCATTGAAAGCATAGGAAAAGAGGCAGAACGTCCACAATGATGCACTTGGCCAAAAAGGGCGTATGCGTTTTTTCCTGAATATATTCAGGAAAGAACGCATACGCCCTTTTTGGCCAACCAAACAAGCTTGCAAAGGAAATCTGCACTACAATGAAGTCTCACTTCCCCCCGGTCAAAAGGGCCATCTGAAAAAAGTGTAAAATCCAGAAAGGCAGGACAGGCCATGGAGAACTGGGAGCCTTGTTATGCTGATGGGCGGGATGTAAATTGCCAACAGACACTCTGGAGAAGTGTATGGTGTTTCCTGAAACATCTAAAAAACAAAGCAACAGAGCCTAGGGCACTTCCATGTATGGTCCTATAGCTTAGAGAAATTAAAATCAAAAAGACACAGCCACCCCAACGTTTGGGATGCCTCTGTTTACAAGAACCTCGTTTACAGTACAAGTTCAACATCGCAGAAAGTGAAAAATGGATAAAGAACTTGTGGTATTTACTTACAAAGCAATATCACTCAGCAATGAAATCTATGTCATCAGGCCCTTAGCAGCACAATGAGTGGATTCAGGTATGATGATTCTAACTGAAATAAGTCACACAGAAAAAGAAACATCATAAGATATCAGTAATACACGGAATGTAAACTTGGCTACACAGGAACTGAATTACAGAACAGAACAGGGTCTCAAATTTAGAAAACCAACTTATGTTTGCTTAAGTGTAAAGGTGAGTTGGGGTGCTGCATAAAACCAGAGATTGAAATGAGCACAGATAAAGTTCTTTAAGCCAAATATGGAATAGACAAGAGCTACTCCTTGCTCAATGAAATGGACTCAACACCCCATATTAAACGCCTAAGAATGTACCTGACTAGTAAGTATCTTAAAACCTATGGATTGCTATGTCTCCAAAAGAGAATCAAGCGTGTGTACAGGGGCATAAACGCAGCAGTGATAGGATTGGAGAGGTTCGGTGAGCAAATGAAGACCCTTTGAAGTCATATTGCATGGTACCCATTCCACGGGTCTGAACTCTCCAGGTTTAAGGTATTCTTCCTTCAGCTAAAACATGCATGTGGAACCCAGAGTATGATCAACCGTGTGAACGGGAGACGTGTTCAAATATGTCTCAGTTTTCCTCCCCTGGTACTCGGGTGCAACATTCCAGACGCTTTACTAACACTCTCCCCACTTGCAGAGTCAGCGCCTTTAACCTCCTGTTTGGCCCAGTTTGCAATTTCTGCGGAAGATGAACAGGAATAGGGAGAACCAATGAGAGACTAGCTGGAGGTGTCTGGACGGGCAAATTTAACTCTCATTTCCCACCAGGAAGAGGAAATAACCAAAGGCTCGGCGTGCCGTGCCGAAACCAGATTAGGGCCTGAAGCCATCCTGCGGTGTTGCGGCCAGCTCACAAGAAAGCGAGTTGAAGAAAGGAGCTCAGGGGCACTGTAATTCACAAACCTGCAGAGTTATAAATGACAGTTATCGTCCAAAAATATACTGAAGTAAGGCTGCCAAGAGGACTTGAAAGCGGGGCAGAATTGCAGGAAACCGATTTCAGGAGGTAGACTGGAATTGCATTGAAAGCATAGGAAAAGAGGCAGAACGTCCACAATGATGCACTTGGCCAAAAAGGGCGTATGTGTTTTTTCCTGAATATATTCAGGAAAAAACGCATACGCCCTTTTTGGCCAACCAAGCAAGCTTGCAAAGGAAATCTGCACCACAATGAAGTCTCACGTCCACCCGGTCAAAAGGGCCACCTGAAAAAAGTGTAAAATCCAGAAAGGCAGGACAGGCCATGGAGACCTGGGAGCCTTGTTATGCTGATGGGTGGGATGTAAATTGCCAACAGACACTCGGGAGAAGTGTATGGTGTTTCCTGAAACATCTAAAAAACAAAACAACAGAGCCTAGGGCACTTCCACTTATGGTCCTATAGCTTAGGGAAATTAAAATCAAAAAGACACAGCCACCCCAAAGTTTGGGACGCCTCTGTTTACAAGATCCTCGTTTACTGTACAAGTTCAATATCACAGAAAGTGAAAAATGGATAAAGAACTTGTGGTACTTACGTACAATGCAGTATCACTCAGCAATGAAATCTATGTCATCAGGCCCTTAGCAGCACAATGAGTGGATTCAGGTATGATGATTCTAACTGAAATAAGTCACACAGAAAAAGAAACATCATAAGATATCAGTAATACATGGAATGTAAACTTGGCTACACAGGAACTGAATTTCAAAACAGAACAGGGTCTCAAATTTAGAAAACCAACTTATGCTTGCTTAAGGGTAAAGGTGAGTTGGGGTGCTGCATAAAACCAGAGATTGAAATGAGCACAGATAAAGTTCCTTAAGCCAAATGTGGAATAGACAAGAGCCAGTCCTTGCTCAACGAAATGGACTCAAAACCCCATATTAAACGCCTAAGAATGTACCTGACTAGTAAGTATCTTAAAACCTATGGATTGCTATGTCTCCAAAAGAGAATCAAGCGTGTGTACAGGGGCATAAACGCAGCAGTGATAGGATTGGAGAGGTTCGGTGAGCAAATGAAGACCCTTTGAAGTCATATTGCATGGTACCCATTCCACTGGTCTCAACTCTCCAGGTTAAAGTATTCTTCCTTCAGCTAAAACATGCATGTGGAACCCAGAGTATGATCAACCGTGTGAACGGGAGACGTGTTCAAATATGTCTCAGTTTTCGTACCTGGTACTCGGGTGCAACATTCCAGACGCTTTACTAACACTCTCCCCACTTGGAGAGTCAGCGCCTTTAACCTCCTGTTTGGCCCAGTTTACAATTTCTGCGGAAGATGAACAGGAATAGGGAGAACCAATGAGAGACTAGCTGGAGGTGTCTGGACGGGCAAATTTAACTCTCATTTCCCACCAGGAAGAGGAAATAACCAAAGGCTCAGCGTGCCGTGCCGGAACCAGATTAGGGCCTGTAGCCATCCTGCGGTGTTGCGGCCAGCTCAAAAGAAAGCGAGTTGAAGAAAGGAGCTCAGGGGCACTGTAATTCACAAACCTGCAGAGTTATAAATGATAGCTATCGTCCAAAAATATACTGAAGTAAGGCTGCCAAGAGGACTTGAAAGCGGGGCAGAATTGTAGGAAACCGATTTCAGGAGGTAGACTGGAATTGCATTGAAAGCATAGGAAAAGAGGCAGAACGTCCACAATGATGCACTTGGCCAAAAAGGGTGTATGCGTTTTTTCCTGAATATATTGAGGAAAAAACGCATACGCCCTTTTTGGCCAACCAAGCAAGCTTGCAAAGGAAATCTGCACTACAATGAAGTCTCACTTCCCCCCGGTCAAAAGGGCCATCTGAAAAAAGTGTAAAATCCAGAAAGGCAGGACAGGCCATGGACAACTTGGAGCCTTGTTATGCTGATGAGCGGGATGTAAATTGCCAACAGACACTCGGGAGAAGTGTATGGTGTTTCCTGAAACATCCAAAAAAACAAAGCAACAGAGCCTAGGGCACTTCCACTTATGGTCCTATAGCTTAGGGAAATTAAAATCAAAAAGACACAGCCACCCCAATGTTTGGGACACCTCTGTTTACAAGAACCTCGTTTACCGTACAATTTCAATATCACAGAAAGTGAAAAATGGATAAAGAACTTGTGCTACTTACGTACAATGCAGTATCACTCAGCAATGAAATCTATGTCATCAGGCCCGTAGCAGCATAATGAGTGGATTCAGGTACGATGATTCTAACTGAAATAAGTCACACAGAAAAAGAAACATCATAAGATATCAGTAATACACGGAATGTAAACTTGGCTACACAGGAACTGAATTCCAAAACAGAACAGGGTCTCAAATTTAGAAAACCAACTTATGCTTGCTTAAGGGGAAAGGTGAGTTGGGGTGCTGCATAAAACCAGAGATTGAAATGAGCACAGATAAAGTTCCTTAAGCCAAATATGGAATAGAGAAGAGCTACTCCTTGCTCAACGAAATGGACTCAACACCCCATATTAAACGCCTAAGAATATACCTGAGTAGTAAGTATCTTAAAACCTATGGATTGCTATGTCTCCAAAAGAGAATCAAGCGTGTGTACAGGGATATAAACACAGCAGTGATAGGATTGGAGAGGTTCGGTGAGCAAATGAAGACCCTTTGAAGTCATATTGCATGGTACCCATTCCACGGGTTTCAACTACCCAGGTTTAAAGTATTCTTCCTTCAGCTAAAACATGCATGTGGAACCTAGAGTATGATCAACCATGTGATCGGGAGACGTGTTCAAATATGTCTCAGTTTTTGTACCCTGGAACTCGGGTGCAACATTCCAGACACTTTACTAACACTCTCCCGACTTGGAGAGTCAGTCCCTTTAACCTCCTGTTTGTCCCAGTTTGCAATTTCTGCGGAAGATGAACAGGAATAGCGAGAACCAATGAGAGACTAGCTGGAGGTGTCTGGACGGGCAAATTTAACTCTCATTTCCCACCAGGAAGAGGAAATAACCAAAGGCTCAGCGTGCCGTGCCAGAACCAGATTAGGGCCTGAAGCCATCTTGCGGTGTTGCGGCCAGGTCACAAGAAAGCGAGTTGAAGAAAGGAGCTCAGGGGCACTGTAATTCACAAACCTGCAGAGTTATAAATGACAGCTATCGTCCAAAAATAGACTGAAGTAAGGCTGCCAAGAGGACTTGAAAGCGGGGCAGAATTGCAGGAAACCGATTTCAGGAGGTAGACTGGAATTGCATTGAAAGCATAGGAAAAGAGGCAGAACGTCCACAATGATGCACTTGGCCAAAAAGGGCGTATGTGTTTTTTCCTGAATATATTCAGGAAAAAACGCATACGCCCTTTTTGGCCAACCAAGCAAGCTTGCAAAGGAAATCTGCACCACAATGAAGTCTCACTTCCACCCGGTCAAAAGGGCCACCTGAAAAAAGTGTAAAATCCAGAAAGGCAGGACAGGCCATGGAGACCTGGGAGCCTTGTTATGCTGATGGGTGGGATGTAAATTGCCAACAGACACTCGGGAGAAGTGTATGGTGTTTCCTGAAACATCTAAAAAACAAAACAACAGAGCCTAGGGCACTTCCACTTATGGCCCTATAGCTTAGGGAAATTAAAATCAAAAAGACACAGCCACCCCAAAGTTTGGGACGCCTCTGTTTACAAGATCCTCGTTTACTGTACAAGTTCAATATCACAGAAAGTGAAAAATGGATAAAGAACTTGTGGTACTTACGTACAATGCAGTATCACTCAGCAATGAAATCTATGTCATCAGGCCCTTAGCAGCACAATGAGTGGATTCAGGTATGATGATTCTAACTGAAATAAGTCACACAGAAAAAGAAACATCATAAGATATCAGTAATACATGGAATGTAAACTTGGCTACACAGGAACTGAATTTCAAAACAGAACAGGGTCTCAAATTTAGAAAACCAACTTATGCTTGCTTAAGGGTAAAGGTGAGTTGGGGTGCTGCATAAAACCAGAGATTGAAATGAGCACAGATAAAGTTCCTTAAGCCAAATGTGGAATAGACAAGAGCCAGTCCTTGCTCAACGAAATGGACTCAAAACCCCATATTAAACGCCTAAGAATGTACCTGACTAGTAAGTATCTTAAAACCTATGGATTGCTATGTCTCCAAAAGAGAATCAAGCGTGTGTACAGGGGCATAAACGCAGCAGTGATAGGATTGGAGAGGTTCGGTGAGCAAATGAAGACCCTTTGAAGTCATATTGCATGGTACCCATTCCACTGGTCTCAACTCTCCAGGTTAAAGTATTCTTCCTTCAGCTAAAACATGCATGTGGAACCCAGAGTATGATCAACCGTGTGAATGGGAGACGTGTTCAAATATGTCTCAGTTTTCGTACCTGGTACTCGGGTGCAACATTCCAGACGCTTTACTAACACTCTCCCCACTTGGAGAGTCAGCGCCTTTAACCTCCTGTTTGGCCCAGTTTACAATTTCTGCGGAAGATGAACAGGAATAGGGAGAACCAATGAGAGACTAGCTGAAGGTGTCTGGACGGGCAAATTTAACTCTCATTTCCCACCAGGAAGAGGAAATAACCAAAGGCTCAGCGTGCCGTGCCAGAACCAGATTAAGGCCTGAAGCCATCCTGCGGTGTTGCGGCCAGCTCAAAAGAAAGCGAGTTGAAGAAAGGAGCTCAGGGGCACTGTAATTCACAAACCTGCAGAGTTATAAATGATAGCTATCGTCCAAAAATATACTGAAGTAAGGCTGCCAAGAGGACTTGAAAGCGGGGCAGAATTGTAGGAAACCGATTTCAGGAGGTAGACTGGAATTGCATTGAAAGCATAGGAAAAGAGGCAGAACGTCCACAATGATGCACTTGGCCAAAAAGGGTGTATGCGTTTTTTCCTGAATATATTGAGGAAAAAACGCATACGCCCTTTTTGGCCAACCAAGCAAGCTTGCAAAGGAAATCTGCACTACAATGAAGTCTCACTTCCCCCCGGTCAAAAGGGCCATCTGAAAAAAGTGTAAAATCCAGAAAGGCAGGACAGGCCATGGACAACTTGGAGCCTTGTTATGCTGATGAGCGGGATGTAAATTGCCAACAGACACTCGGGAGAAGTGTATGGTGTTTCCTGAAACATCCAAAAAAACAAAGCAACAGAGCCTAGGGCACTTCCACTTATGGTCCTATAGCTTAGGGAAATTAAAATCAAAAAGACACAGCCACCCCAATGTTTGGGACAACTCTGTTTACAAGAACCTCGTTTACCGTACAATTTCAATATCACAGAAAGTGAAAAATGGATAAAGAACTTGTGCTACTTACGTACAATGCAGTATCACTCAGCAATGAAATCTATGTCATCAGGCCCGTAGCAGCATAATGAGTGGATTCAGGTACGATGATTCTAACTGAAATAAGTCACACAGAAAAAGAAACATCATAAGATATCAGTAATACACGGAATGTAAACTTGGCTACACAGGAACTGAATTCCAAAACAGAACAGGGTCTCAAATTTAGAAAACCAACTTATGCTTGCTTAAGGGGAAAGGTGAGTTGGGGTGCTGCATAAAACCAGAGATTGAAATGAGCACAGATAAAGTTCCTTAAGCCAAATATGGAATAGAGAAGAGCTACTCCTTGCTCAACGAAATGGACTCAACACCCCATATTAAACGCCTAAGAATATACCTGAGTAGTAAGTATCTTAAAACCTATGGATTGCTATGTCTCCAAAAGAGAATCAAGCGTGTGTACAGGGATATAAACACAGCAGTGATAGGATTGGAGAGGTTCGGTGAGCAAATGAAGACCCTTTGAAGTCATATTGCATGGTACCCATTCCACGGGTTTCAACTACCCAGGTTTAAAGTATTCTTCCTTCAGCTAAAACATGCATGTGGAACCTAGAGTATGATCAACCATGTGATCGGGAGACGTGTTCAAATATGTCTCAGTTTTTGTACCCTGGTACTCGGGTGCAACATTCCAGACACTTTACTAACACTCTCCCGACTTGGAGAGTCAGTCCCTTTAACCTCCTGTTTGGCCCAGTTTACAATTTCTGCGGAACATGAACAGGAATAGCGAGAACCAATGAGAGACTAGCTGGAGGTGTCTGGACGGGCAAATTTAACTCTCATTTCCCACCAGGAAGAGGAAATAACCAAAGGCTCAGCGTGCCGTGCCAGAACCAGATTAGGGCCTGAAGCCATCTTGCGGTGTTGCGGCCAGGTCACAAGAAAGCGAGTTGAAGAAAGGAGCTCAGGGGCACTGTAATTCACAAACCTGCAGAGTTATAAATGACAGCTATCGTCCAAAAATATACTGAAGTAAGGCTGCCAAGAGGACTTGAAAGCGGGGCAGAATTGTAGGAAACCGATTTCAGGAGGTAGACTGGAATTGCATTGAAAGCATAGGAAAAGAGGCAGAACGTCCACAATGATGCACTTGGCCAAAAAGGGTGTATGCGTTTTTTCCTGAATATATTGAGGAAAAAACGCATACGCCCTTTTTGGCCAACCAAGCAAGCTTGCAAAGGAAATCTGCACTACAATGAAGTCTCACTTCCCCCCGGTCAAAAGGGCCATCTGAAAAAAGTGTAAAATCCAGAAAGGCAGGACAGGCCATGGACAACTGGGAGCCTTGTTATGCTGATGAGCGGGATGTAAATTGCCAACAGACACTCGGGAGAAGTGTATGGTGTTTCCTGAAACATCCAAAAAATCAAAGCAACAGAGCCTAGGGCACTTCCACTTATGGTCCTATAGATTAGGGAAATTAAAATCAAAAAGACACAGCCACCCCAATGTTTGGGACGCCTCTGTTTACAAGAACCTCGTTTACCGTACAATTTCAATATCACAGAAAGTGAAAAATGGATAAAGAACTTGTGGTATTTACTTACAAAGCAATATCACTCAGCAATGAAATCTATGTCATCAGGCCCTTAGCAGCACAATGAGTGGATTCAGGTATGATGATTCTAACTGAAATAAGTCACACAGAGAAAGAAACATCATAAGATATCAGTAAGACACGGAATGTAAACTTGGCTACAGAGGAACTGAATTACAGAACAGAACAGGGTCTCAAATTTAGAAAACCAACTTATGCTTGCTTAAGGGGAAAGGTGAGTTGGGGTGCTGCATAAAACCAGAGATTGAAATGAGCACAGATAAAGTTCCTTAAGCCAAATATGGAATAGACAAGAGCCAGTCCTTGCTCAACGAAATGGACTCAACACCGCATATTAAACGCCTAAGAATGTACCTGACTAGTAAGTATCTTAAAACCTATGGATTGCTATGTCTCCGAAAGAGAATCAAGCATGTGTACAGGGGCATAAATGCAGCAGTGATAGGATTGGAGAGGTTCGGTGAGCAAATGAAGACCCTTTGAAGTCATATTGCATGGTACCCATTCCACGGGTTTCAACTACCCAGGTTTAAAGTATTCTTCCTTCAGCTAAAACATGCATGTGGAACCTAGAGTATGATCAACCATGTGATCGGGAGACGTGTTCATATATATCTCAGTTTTCCTCCCCTGGTACTCGGGTGCAACTTTCCAGACGCTTTACTAACACTCTCCGCACTTGGAGAGTCAGCGCATTTTACCTCCTGTTACGCCCAGTTTGCAACTTATGCGGAAGATGTACAGGAATAGGGAGAACCAATGAGAGACTAGGTCGAGGTGTCTGGACCGGCAAATTTAACTCTCATTTCCAACCAGGAAGAGGAAAGAACCAAAGGCTCAGTGTGCCGTGCCGGAACCAGATTAGGGCCTGAAGCCATCCTGTGGTGTTGCGGCCAGCTCAAAAGAAATCGAGTTGAAGAAAGGAGCTCAGGGGCACTGTAATTCACAAACCTGCAGAGTTATAAATGACAGCTATCGTCCAAAAATATACTGAAGTAAGGCTGCCAAGAGGACTTGAAAGCGGGGCAGAATTGCAGGAAACCGATTTCAGGAGGTAGACTGGAATTGCATTGAAAGCATAGGAAAAGAGGCAGAACGTCCACAATGATGCACTTGGCCAAAAAGGGCGTATGCGTTTTTTCCTGAATATATTCAGGAAAAAACGCATACGCCCTTTTTGGCCAACCAAGCAAGCTTGCAAAGGAAATCTGCACTACAATGAAGTCTCAATTCCCCCCGGTCAAAAGGGCCATCTGTAAAAAGTGTAAAATCCAGAAAGGCAGGACAGGCCATGGAGAACTGAGAGCCTTGTTATGCTGATGGGTGGCATGTAAATTGCCAACAGACACTCGGGAGAAGTGTATGGTGTTTCCTGAAACATCTAAAAAAACAAAGCAACAGAGCCTAGGGCACTTCCACTTATGGTCCTATAGCTTAGGGAAATTAAAATCAAAAAGACACAGCCACCCCAAAGTTTGGGACGCCTCTGTTTACAAGAACCTCGTTTACAGTACAAGTTCAACATCACAGAAAGTGAAAAATGGATAAAGAAGTTGAGGTATTTACTTACAAAGCAATATCACTCAGCAATGAAATCTATGTTATCAGGCCCTTAGCAGCACAATGAGTGGATTCAGGTATGATGATTCTAACTGAAATAAGTCACACAGAAAAAGAAACATCATAAGATATCAGTAATACACGGAATGTAAACTTGGCTACACAGGAACTGAATTACAGAACAGAACAGGGTCTCAAATTTAGAATACCAACTTATGCTTGCTTAAGGGTAAAGGTGAGTTGGGGTGTTGCATAAAACCAGAGATTGAAATGAGCACAGATAAAGTTCCTTAAGCCAAATATGGAATAGACAAGAGCTACTCCTTGCTCAACGAAATGGACTCAACACCCCATATTAAACGCCTAAGAATGTACCTGACTAGTAAGTATCTTAAAACCTATGGATTGCTATGTCTCCGAAAGAGAATCAAGCATGTGTACAGGGGCATAAACGCAGCAGTGATAGGATTGGAGAGGTTTCGTGAGCAAATGAAGGCCCTTTGAAGTCATATTGCATGGTACCCATTCCACGGGTTTCAACTACCCAGGTTTAAGGTATTCTTCCTTCAGCTAAAACATGCATGTGGAACCTAGAGTATGATCAACCATGTGATCGGGAGACGTGTTGAAATATGTTTCAGTTTTCATACCCTGGTACTCGGGTGCAACATTCTAGTCGCTTTACTAACACTCTCCCGACTTGGAGAGTCAGTCCCTTTAACCTCCTGCTTGGCCCAGTTTGCAATTTCTGTGGAAGATGAACAGGAATAGCGAGAACCAATGAGAGACTAGCTGGAGGTGTCTGGACGGGCAAATTTAACTCTCATTTCCCACCAGGAAGAGGAAATAACCAAAGGCTCAGCGTGCCGTGCCGGAACCAGATTAGGGCCTGAAGCCATCCTGCGGTGTTGCGGCCAGGTCACAAGAAAGCGAGTTGAAGAAAGGAGCTCAGAGGCACTGTAATTCACAAACATGCAGAGATATAAATGACAGCTATCGTCCAAAAATATACTGAAGTAAGGCTGCCAAGAGGACTTGAAAGCGGGGCAGAATTGCAGGGAACCGATTTCAGGAGGTAGACTGGAATTGCATTGAAAGCATAGGAAAAGAGGCAAAACGTCCACAATGATGCACTTGGCCAAAAAGGGCGTATGTGTTTTTTCCTGAATATATTCAGGAGAAAATGCATACGCACTTTTTGGCCAACCAAGGAAACTTGCAAAGGAAATCTGCACTACAATGAACTCTCACTTGCCCCCAGTCAAAAGGGCCATCTGAAAAAAGTGTAAAATCCTGAAAGGCAGGACAGCCCATGGAGAACTTGGAGCCTTGTTATGCTGATGGGCGGGATGTAAATTGCCAACAGCCACTGGGGAGAAGTGTATGGTGTTTCCTGAAACATGTAAAAAACAAAGCAACAGAGCCTAGGGCACTTCCACTTATGGTCCTATAGCTTAGGGAAATTAAAATCAAAAAGACACAGCCACCCCAAAGTTTGGGACGCCTCTGTTTACAAGAACCTCGTTTACCGTACAAGTTCAATATCACAGAAAGTGAAAAATGGGTAAAGAACTTGTGGTACTTACGTACAATGCAGTATCACTCAGCAATGAAATCTATGTCATCAGGCCCGTAGCAGCATAATGAGTGGATTTAGGTACGATGATTCTAACTGAAATAAGTCACACAGAAAAAGAAGCATCATAAGATATCACTAATACACGGAATGTAAACTTGGCTACAAAGGAACTGAATTCCAAAACAGAACAGGGTCTCAAATTTAGAAAACCAACTTATGCTTGCTTAAGGGGAAAGGTGAGTTGGGGTGCTGCATAAAACCAGAGATTGAAATGAGCACAGATAAAGTTCCTTAAGCCATATATGGAATAGACAAGAGCTACACCTTGCTCAACGAAATGGACTCAACACCCCATATTAAACGCCTAAGAATGTACCTGACTAGAAAGTATCTTAAAACCTATGGATTGCTATGTCTCCAAAAGAGAATCTATCTTGTGTACAGGGGCATAAACGCAGCACTGATAGGATTGGAGAGGTTCGGTGAGCAAATGAAGACCCTTTGTAGTCATATTGCATGGCACCCATTCCACGGGTCTCAACTCTCCAGGTTTAAGGTATTCTTCCTTCAGCTAGAACATGCATGTGGAACCCAGAGTATGATCAACCGTGTGAACGGGAGACGTGTTCAAATATGTCTCAGTTTTCCTCCCCTGGTACTCGGGTGCAACATTCCAGACGCTTTACTAACCATCTCCCCACATGGAGAGTCAGCGCCTTTAACCTCCTGTTTGGCCCAGTTTGCAATTTCTGCGGAAGATGAACAGGAATAGCGAGAACCAATGAGAGACTAGCTGGAGGTGTCTGGACGGCCAAATTTAACTCTCATTTCCCACCAGGAAGAGGAAATAACCAAAGGCTCAGCGTGCCGTGCCGGAACCAGATTAGGGTCTGAAGCAATCCTGCGGTGTTGCGGCCTGCTCAAAATAAAGCGAGATGAAGAAAGGATCTCAGGGGCACTGTAATTCACAAATCTGCAGAGTTATAAATGACAGCTATCGTCCAAAAATATACTGAAGTAAGGCTACCAAGAGGACTTGAAAGCGGGGCAGAATTGCAGGAAACCGATTTCAGGAGGTAGACTGGAATTGCATTTCAAACATAGGAAAAGAGGCAGAACGTCCACAATGATGCACTTGGCCAAAAAGGGCGTATGCGTTTTTTCCTGAATATATTCAGGAAAAAACGCATACGCCCTTTTTGGCCAACCAAGCAAGCTTGCAAAGGAAATCTGCACTACAATGAAGTCTCACTTCCCCCCGGTCAAAAGGGCCATCTGAAAAAAGTGTAAAATCCAGAAAGGCAGGACAGGCCATGGAGAACTGGGAGCCTTGTTATGCTGATTGGCAGGATGTAGATTGCCAACAGACACTCGGGAGAAGTGTATGGTGTTTCCTGAAACATCTAAAAAACAAAGCAACAGAGCCTAGGGCACTTCCACTTATGGTCCTATAGCTTAGGGAAATTAAAATCAAAAAGACACAGCCACCCCAAAGTTTGGGACGCCTCTGTTTACAAGAACCTCGTTTACAGTACAAGTTCAACATCGCAGAAAGTGAAAAATGGATAAAGAAGTTGTGGTATTTACTTAAAAAGCAATATCACTCAGCAATGAAATCTATGTCATCAGGCCCTTAGCAGCACAATGAGTGGATTCAGGTATGGTGATTCTAACTGAAATAAGTCACACAGAAAAAGAAACATCATAAGATATCAGTAATACATGGAATGAAAACTTGGCTACACAGGAACTGAATTACACAACAGAACAGGGTCTCAAATGTAGAAAACCAACTTATGCTTGCTTAAGGGTAAAGGTGATTTGGGGTGCTGCATAAAACCAGAGATTGAAATGAGCACAGATAAAGTTCCTTAAGCCAAATATGGAATAGACAAGAGCTACTCCTTGCTCAACGAAATGGACTCAACACCCCATATTAAACGTCTAAGAATGTACCTGACTAGTAAGTATCTTAAAACCTATGGATTGCTATGTCTCCGAAAGAGAATGAAGCATGTGTACAGGGGCATAAACGCAGCAGTGATAGGAATGGAGAGGTTTGGTGAGCAAATCAAGACCCTTTGAAATCATATTGCATGGTTCCCATTCCACGGGTTTCAACTACCCAGGTTTAAGGTATTCTTCCTTCAGCTAAAACATGCATGTGGAACCGAGAGTATGATCAACCATGTGATCGGGAGACGTGTTCAAATATGTCTCCGTTTTCGTACCCTGGTACTCGGGTGCAACATTCCAGACGCTTTACTAACACTCTCCCCACTTGGAGAGTCAGCACCTTTAACCTCCTGTTTGGCCCAGTTTGCAATTTCTGCGGAAGATGAACAGGAATAGGGAGAACCAATGAGAGACTAGCTGGAGGTGTCTCGACGGGCAAATTTAACTCTCATTTCCCACCAGGAAGAGGAAATAACCAAAGGCTCAGCGTGCCGTGCCGGAACCAGATTAGGGCCTGAAGCCATCCTGCGGTGTTGCGGCCAGCTCAAAAGAAAGCGAGTTGAAGAAAGGAGCTCAGGGGCACTGTAATTCACAAACCTGCAGAGATATAAATGACAGCTATCGTCCAAAAATATACTGAAGTAAGGCTGCCAAGAGGACTTGAAAGCGGGGCAGAATTGCAGGGAACCGATTTCAGGAGGTAGACTGGAATTGCATTGAAAGCATAGGAAAAGAGGCAGAACGTCCACAATGATGCACTTGGCCAAAAAGGGCGTATGCGCTTTTTCCTGAATATATTCAGGAAAAAACGCATACGCACTTTTTGGACAACCAAGCAAACTTGCAAAGGAAATCTGCACTACAATGAAGTCTCACTTCCCGCCGGTCAAAAGGGGCATCTGAAAAAAGTGTAAAATCCAGAAAGGCAGGACAGGCCATGGAGAACTGGGAGCCTTGTTATGCTGATGGGCGGGATGTAAATTGCCAACAGACACTCGGGACAAGTGTATGGTGTTTCCTGAAACATCTAAAAAACAAAGCAACAGAGCCTAGGGAACTTCCACTTATGGTCCTATAGCTTAGGGAAATTAAAATCAAAAAGAAACAGCCACCCCAAAGTTTGGGACGCCTCTGTTTACAAGGACCTCGTTTACCGTACAAGTTCAATATCACAGAAATTGAAAAATGGATAAAGAACTTGTGGTACTTACGTACAATGCAGTATCACTCAGCAATGAAATCTATGTCACCAGGCCCGTAGCAGCATAATGAGTGGATTCAGGTACGATGATTCTAACTGAAATAAGTCACATAGAAAAAGAAACATCATAAGATATCACTAATACACGGAATGTAAACTTGGCTACACAGGAACTGAATTACAGAACAGAACAGGGTCTCAAATTTAGAAAACCAACTTATGCTTGCTTAAGGGTAAAGGTGAGTTGGGGTGCTGCATAAAACCAGAGATTGAAATGAGCACAGATAAAGTTCCTTAAGCCAAATATGGAATAGACAAGAGCTACTCCTTGCTCAACGAAATGGACTCAACACCGCATATTAAACGCCTAAGAATGTACCTGACTAGTAAGTATCTTAAAACCTATGGATTGCTATGTCTCCGAAAGAGAATGAAGCGTGTGTACAGGGGCATAAACGCAGCAGTGATAGGATTGGAGAGGTTCGGTGAGCAAATGAAGACCCTTTGAAGTCATATTGCATGGTACCCATTCCACGGGTCTCAACTCTCCAGGTTTAAGGTATTCTTCCTTCAGCTAAAACATGCATGTGGAACCCAGAGTATGATCAACCGTGTGAACGGAGACGTGTTCAAATATGTCTCAGTTTTCCTCCCCTGGTACTCGGGTGCAACATTCCAGACGCTTTACTAACACTCTCCCCACTTGGAGAGTCAGCGCCTTTAACCTCCTGTTTGGCCCAGTTTGCAATTTCTGCGGAAGATGAACAGGAATAGGGAGAACCCATGAGAGACTAGCTGGAGGTGTCTGGACGGGCAAATTTAACTCTCATTTCCCACCAGGAAGAGGAAATAACCAAAGGCTCGGCGTGCCGTGCCGGAACCAGATTAGGGCTTGAAGCCATCCTGCGGTGTTGCGGCCAGCTCACAAGAAAGCGAGTTGAAGAAAGGAGCTCAGGGGCACTGTAATTCACAAACCTGCAGAGTTATAAATGACAGCTATCGTCCAAAAATATACTGAAGTAAGGCTGCCAAGAGGACTTGAAAGCGGGGCAGAATTGCAGGAAACCGATTTCAGGAGGTAGACTGGAATTGCATTGAAAGCATAGGAAAAGAGGCAGAACGTCCACAATGATGCACTTGGCCAAAAAGGGCGTATGCGTTTTTTCCTGAATATATTCAGGAAAAAACGCATACGCCCTTTTTGGCCAACCAAGCAAGCTTGCAAAGGAAATCTGCACTACAATGAAGTCTCACTTCCCCCCAGTCAAAAGGGCCATCTGAAAAAAGTGTAAAATCCAGAAAGGCTGGACAGGCCATGGAGAACTGGGAGCCTTGTTATGCTGATGGGCGGGATGTAAATTGCCAACAGACACTCAGGACAAGTGTATGGTGTTTCCTGAAACATCTAAAAAACAAAGCAACAGAGCCTAGGGCACTTCCACTTATGGTCCTATAGCTTAGGGAAATTAAAATCAAAAAGACACAGCCACCCCCAAGTTTGGGACGCCTCTGTTTACAAGAACCTCGTTTACCATACAAGTTCAACATCGCAGAAAGTGAAAAATGGATTAAAAAGTTGTGGTATTTACTTACAAAGCAATATCACTCAGCAATGAAATCTATGTCATCAGGCCCGTAGCAGCATAATAAGTGGATTCAGGTATGATGATTCTAACTGAAATAAGTCACACAGAAAAAGAAACATCATAAGATATCAGTAATACACGGAATGTAAACTTGGCTACACAGGAACTGAATTCCAGAACAGAACAGGGTCTCAAATTTAGAAAACCAACTTATGCTTGCTTAAGGGTAAAGGTGAGTTGGGATGCTGCATAAAACCAGAGATTGAAATGAGCACAGATAAAGTTCCTTAAGCCAAATATGGAATAGACAAGAGCTACTCCTTGCTCAACGAAATGGACTCAACACCCCATATTAAACGCCTAAGAATGTACCTGACTAGTAAGTATCTTAAAACCTATGGATTGCTATGTCTCCAAAAGAGAATCAAGCATGTGTACAGGGGCATAAACGCAGCAGTGATAGGATTGGAGAGGTTCGGTGAGCAAATGAAGACCCTTTGAAGTCATATTGTATGGTACCCATTCCACGGGTTTCAACTACCCAGGTTTAAGGTATTCTTCCTTCAGCTAAAACATGCATGTGGAACCGAGAGTATGATCAACCATGTGATCGGGAGACGTGTTCAAATATGTCTCCGTTTTTCTACCCTGGTACTCGGGTGCAACATTCCAGACGCTTTACTAACACTCTCCCGACTTAGAGAGTCAGTCCCTTTAACCTCCTGTTTGGCCCAGTTTGCAATTTCTGCGGAAGATGAACAGGAATAGCGAGAACTAATGAGAGACTAGCTGGAGGTGTCTGGACGGGCAAATTTAACTCTCATTTCCCACCAGGGAGAGGAATTAACCAAAGGCTCAGCGTGCCGTGCCGGAACCAGATTAGGGCCTGAAGCCATCCTGCGGTGTTGCGGCCAGGTCACAAGAAAGCGAGTTGAAGAAAGGAGCTCAGGGGCACTGTAATGCACAAACCTGCAGAGTTATAAATGACAGCTATCGTCCAAAAGTACACTGAAGTAAGGCTGCCAAGAGGACTTGAAAGCGGGGCAGAATTGCAGGAAACCGATTTCAGGAGGTAGACTGGAATTGCATTGAAAGCATAGGAAAAGAGGCAGAACGTCCACAATGATGCACTTGGCCAAAAATGGTGTATGCGTTTTTTCCTGAATATATTGAGGAAAAAACGCATACGCCCTTTTTGGCCAACCAAGCAAGCTTGCAAAGGAAATCTGCACTACAATGAAGTCTCACTTCCCCCCGGTCAAAAGGGCCATCAGAAAAAGTGTAAAATCCAGAAAGGCAGGACAGGCCATGGAGAACTGGGAGCCTTGTTATGCTGATGAGCGGGATGTAAATTGCCAACAGACACTCGGGAGAAGTGTATGGTGTTTCCTGAAACATCTAAAAAACAAAGCAACAGAGCCTAGGGCACTTCCACTTATGGTCCTATAGCTTAGGGAAATTAAAATCAAAACGGCACAGCCACCCCAAAGTTTGGGACGTCTCTGTTTAAAAGAACCTCGTTTACAGTACAAGTTCAACATCGCAGAAATTGAAAAATGGATAAAGAAGTTGTGGTATTTACTTACAAAGCAATATCACTCAGCAATGAAATCTATGTCATCAGGCCCTTAGCAGCACAATGAGTGGATTCAGGTATGATGATTCTAACTGAAATAAGTCACACAGAAAAAGAAACATCATAAGATATCAGTAATACACGGAATGTAAACTTGGCTACACAGGAACTGAATTACAGAACAGAACAGGGTCTCAAATTTAGAAAACCAACTTATGCTTGCTTAAGGGTAAAGGTGAGTTGGGGTGCTGCATAAAACCAGAGATTGAAATGAGCACAGATAAAGTTCCTTAAGCCAAATATGGAATAGACAAGAGCTACTCCCTGCTCAACGAAATGGACTCAACACCCCATATTAAACGCCTAACAATGTAACTGACTAGTAAGTATCTTAAAACCTATGGATTGCTATGTCTCTGAAAGAGAATCAAGCATGTGTACAGGGGCATAAACGCAGCAGTGATAGGATTGGAGAGGTTCGGTGAGCAAATGAAGACCCTTTGAAGTCATATTGTATGGTACCCATTCCACGGGTTTCAACTACCCAGGTTTAAGGTATTCTTCCTTCAGCTAAAACATGCATGTGGAACCGAGAGTATGATCAACCATGTGATCGGGAGACGTGTTCAAATATGTCTCAGTTTTCGTACCCTGGTACTCGGGTGCAACATTCCAGATGCTTTACTAACACTCTCCCGACTTAGAGAGTCAGTCCCTTTAACCTTCTGTTGGCCCAGTTTGCAATTTCTGCGGAAGATGAACAGGAATAACGAGAACCAATGAGACTAGCTGGAGGTGTCTGGACGGGCAAATTTAACTCTCATTTCCCACCAGGAAGAGGAATTAACCAAAGGCTCAGCGTGCCGTGCCGGAACCAGATTAGGGCCTGAAGCCATCCTGCGGTGTTGCAGCCAGGTCACAAGAAAGCGAGTTGAAGAAAGAAGCTCAGGGGCACTGTAATTCACAAAACTGCAGAGTTATAAATGACAGCTATCGTCCAAAAATATACTGAAGTAAGGCTGCCAAGAGGACTTGAAAGCGGGGCAGAATTGCAGGAAACCGATTTCAGGAGGTAGACTGGAATTGCATTGAAAGCATAGGAAAAGAGGCAGCACGTCCTCAATGATGCACTTGGCCAAAAAGGGCGTATGCGTTTTTTCCTGAATATATTCAGGAAAAAACGCATACGCCCTTTTTCGCCAACCAAGCAAGCTTGCAAAGGAAATCTGCACTACAATGAAGTCTCACTTCCCCCCGGTCAAAAGGGCCATCTGAAAAAAGTGTAAAATCCAGAAAGGCAGGACAGGCCATGGAGAACTGGGAGCCTTGTTATGCTGATGGGCGGGATGTAAATTGCCAACAGACACTCGGGAGAAGTGTATGGTGTTTCCTGAAACATCTAAAAAACAAAGCAACAGAGCCTAGGGCACTTCCACTTATGGTCCTATAGCTTAGGGAAATTAAAATCAAAAAGACACAGCCACCCCCAAGTTTGGGACGCCTCTGTTTACAAGAACCTCGTTTACCATACAAGTTCAACATCGCAGAAAGTGAAAAATGGATTAAAAAGTTGTGGTATTTACTTACAAAGCAATATCACTCAGCAATGAAATCTATGTCATCAGGCCCGTAGCAGCATAATAAGTGGATTCAGGTATGATGATTCTAACTGAAATAAGTCACACAGAAAAAGAAACATCATAAGATATCAGTAATACACGGAATGTAAACTTGGCTACACAGGAACTGAATTCCAGAACAGAACAGGGTCTCAAATTTAGAAAACCAACTTATGCTTGCTTAAGGGTAAAGGTGAGTTGGGATGCTGCATAAAACCAGAGATTGAAATGAGCACAGATAAAGTTCCTTAAGCCAAATATGGAATAGACAAGAGCTACTCCTTGCTCAACGAAATGGACTCAACACCCCATATTAAACGCCTAAGAATGTACCTGACTAGTAAGTATCTTAAAACCTATGGATTGCTATGTCTCCAAAAGAGAATCAAGCATATGTACAGGGGCATAAACGCAGCAGTGATAGGATTGGAGAGGTTCGGTGAGCAAATGAAGACCCTTTGAAGTCATATTGTATGGTACCCATTCCACGGGTTTCAACTACCCAGGTTTAAGGTATTCTTCCTTCAGCTAAAACATGCATGTGGAACCGAGAGTATGATCAACCATGTGATCGGGAGACGTGTTCAAATATGTCTCCGTTTTTCTACCCTGGTACTCGGGTGCAACATTCCAGACGCTTTACTAACACTCTCCCGACTTAGAGAGTCAGTCCCTTTAACCTCCTGTTTGGCCCAGTTTGCAATTTCTGCGGAAGATGAACAGGAATAGCGAGAACTAATGAGAGACTAGCTGGAGGTGTCTGGACGGGCAAATTTAACTCTCATTTCCCACCAGGGAGAGGAATTAACCAAAGGCTCAGCGTGCCGTGCCGGAACCAGATTAGGGCCTGAAGCCATCCTGCGGTGTTGCGGCCAGGTCACAAGAAAGCGAGTTGAAGAAAGGAGCTCAGGGGCACTGTAATGCACAAACCTGCAGAGTTATAAATGACAGCTATCGTCCAAAAGTACACTGAAGTAAGGCTGCCAAGAGGACTTGAAAGCGGGGCAGAATTGCAGGAAACCGATTTCAGGAGGTAGACTGGAATTGCATTGAAAGCATAGGAAAAGAGGCAGAACGTCCACAATGATGCACTTGGCCAAAAATGGTGTATGCGTTTTTTCCTGAATATATTGAGGAAAAAACGCATACGCCCTTTTTGGCCAACCAAGCAAGCTTGCAAAGGAAATCTGCACTACAATGAAGTCTCACTTCCCCCCGGTCAAAAGGGCCATCAGAAAAAGTGTAAAATCCAGAAAGGCAGGACAGGTCATGGAGAACTGGGAGCCTTGTTATGCTGATGAGCGGGATGTAAATTGCCAACAGACACTCGGGAGAAGTGTATGGTGTTTCCTGAAACATCTAAAAAACAAAGCAACAGAGCCTAGGGCACTTCCACTTATGGTCCTATAGCTTAGGGAAATTAAAATCAAAACGGCACAGCCACCCCAAAGTTTGGGACGTCTCTGTTTAAAAGAACCTCGTTTACAGTACAAGTTCAACATCGCAGAAATTGAAAAATGGATAAAGAAGTTGTGGTATTTACTTACAAAGCAATATCACTCAGCAATGAAATCTATGTCATCAGGCCCTTAGCAGCACAATGAGTGGATTCAGGTATGATGATTCTAACTGAAATAAGTCACACAGAAAAAGAAACATCATAAGATATCAGTAATACACGGAATGTAAACTTGGCTACACAGGAACTGAATTACAGAACAGAACAGGGTCTCAAATTTAGAAAACCAACTTATGCTTGCTTAAGGGTAAAGGTGAGTTGGGGTGCTGCATAAAACCAGAGATTGAAATGAGCACAGATAAAGTTCCTTAAGCCAAATATGGAATAGACAAGAGCTACTCCCTGCTCAACGAAATGGACTCAACACCCCATATTAAACGCCTAACAATGTAACTGACTAGTAAGTATCTTAAAACCTATGGATTGCTATGTCTCTGAAAGAGAATCAAGCATGTGTACAGGGGCATAAACGCAGCAGTGATAGGATTGGAGAGGTTCGGTGAGCAAATGAAGACCCTTTGAAGTCATATTGTATGGTACCCATTCCACGGGTTTCAACTACCCAGGTTTAAGGTATTCTTCCTTCAGCTAAAACATGCATGTGGAACCGAGAGTATGATCAACCATGTGATCGGGAGACGTGTTCAAATATGTCTCAGTTTTCGTACCCTGGTACTCGGGTGCAACATTCCAGATGCTTTACTAACACTCTCCCGACTTAGAGAGTCAGTCCCTTTAACCTTCTGTTGGCCCAGTTTGCAATTTCTGCGGAAGATGAACAGGAATAACGAGAACCAATGAGACTAGCTGGAGGTGTCTGGACGGGCAAATTTAACTCTCATTTCCCACCAGGAAGAGGAATTAACCAAAGGCTCAGCGTGCCGTGCCGGAACCAGATTAGGGCCTGAAGCCATCCTGCGGTGTTGCTGCCAGGTCACAAGAAAGCGAGTTGAAGAAAGAAGCTCAGGGGCACTGTAATTCACAAAACTGCAGAGTTATAAATGACAGCTATCGTCCAAAAATATACTGAAGTAAGGCTGCCAAGAGGACTTGAAAGCGGGGCAGAATTGCAGGAAACCGATTTCAGGAGGTAGACTGGAATTGCATTGAAAGCATAGGAAAAGAGGCAGCACGTCCTCAATGATGCACTTGGCCAAAAAGGGCGTATGCGTTTTTTCCTGAATATATTCAGGAAAAAACGCATACGCCCTTTTTCGCCAACCAAGCAAGCTTGCAAAGGAAATCTGCACTACAATGAAGTCTCACTTCCCCCCGGTCAAAAGGGCCATCTGAAAAAAGTGTAAAATCCAGAAAGGCAGGACAGGCCATGGAGAACTGGGAGCCTTGTTATGCTGATGGGCGGGATGTAAATTGCCAACAGACACTCGGGAGAATTGTATGGTGTTTCCTGAAACATCTAAAAAACAAGGCAACAGAGCCTAGGGCACTTCCACTTATGGTCCTATAGCTTAGGGAAATTAAAATCAAAAAGACACAGCCACCCCAAAGTTTGGAATGGCTCTGTTTACAAGAACCTCGTTTACCGTACAAGTTCAGTATCACATAAAGTGAAAAATGGATAAAGAAGTTGTGGTATTTACTTACAAAGCAATATCACTCAGCAATGAAAGCTATGTCATCAGGCCTGTAGCAGCACAATGAGTGGATTCAGGTATGATGATTCTAACTGAAGTAAGTCACACAGAAAAAGAAACATCATAAGATATCACTAATACACGGAATGTAAACTAGGCTACACAGGAACTGAATTACAGAACAGAACAGGGTCTCAAATTTAGAAAACCAACTTATGCTTGCTTAAGGGGCAAGGTGAGTGGGGTGCTGTATAAAACCAGAGATTGAAATGAGCACAGATAAAGTTCCTTAAGCCAAATATGGAATAGACAAGAGCTACTCCTTGCTCAACGAAATGGACTCAACACGGCATATTAAACGCCTAAGAATGTACCTGACTAGTAAGTATCTTAAAACGTATGGATTGCTATGTCTCCGAAAGAGAATCAAGCATGTGTACAGGGGCATAAACGCAGCAGTGATAGGATTGGAGAGGTTCGGTGAGCAAATGAAGACCCTTTGAAGTCATATTGCATGGTACCCATTCCACGGGTTTCAACTACCCAGGTTTAAGGTATTCTTCCTTCAGCTGAAACATGCATGTGGAACCCAGAGTATGATCAACCGGGTGAACGGGAGACGTGTTCAAATATGACTCAGTTTTCCTCCCCTGGTACTCGGGTGCAACATTCCAGACGCTTTACTAACACTCTCCCCACTTGGAGAGTCAGCGCCTTTAACCTCCTGTTTGGCCCATTTTCCATTTTCTGCGGAAGATGAACAGGAATTGCGAGAACCAATGAGAGACTAGCTGGAGGTGTCTGGACGGGCAAATTTAACTCTCATTTCCCACCAGGAAGAGGAAATAACCAAAGGCTCAGCATGCCGTGCCGGAACCAGAGTAGGGCCTGAAGCCATCCTGCGGTGTTGCGGCCAGCTCACAAGAAAGCGAGTTGAAGAAAGGAGCTCAGGGGCACTGTAATTCACAAACCTGCAGAGTTATAAATGACAGCTATCGTCCAAAAATATACTGAAGTAAGTCTGCCAAGAGGACTTGAAAGCGGGGCAGAATTGCAGGAAACTGATTTCAGGAGGTAGACTGGAATTGCATTGAAAGCATAGGAAAAGAGGCAGAACGTCACAATGATGCACTTGGCCAAAAAGTGAGTATGCGTTTCTTCCTGAATATATTCAGGAAAAAACGCATACGCCCTTTTTGGCCAACCAAGCAAGCTTGCAAAGGAAATCTGCACTACAATGAAGTCTCACTTCCCCCCGGTCAAAAGGGCCATCTGAGAAAAGTGTAAAATCCAGAAAGGCAAGACAGGCCATGAAGAACTGGGAGCCTTGTTATGCTGATGGGCGGGATGTAAATTGCCAACAGACACTCGGGAGAAGTGTATGTTGTTTCCTGAAACATCTAGAAAACAAAGCAACAGAGCCTAGGACACTTCCACTTATGGTCCTATAGCTTAGGGAAATTAAAATCAAAAAGACACAGCCACCCCAAAGTTTGGGACGCCTCTGTTTACAAGAACCTCGTTTACAGTACAAGTTCAACATCGCAGAAAGTGAAAAATGGATAAAGAAGTTGTGGTATTTACTTACAAAGCAATATCACTCAGCAATGAAATCTATGTCATCAGGCCCTTAGCAGCACAATGAGTGGATTCAGGTATGATGATTCTAACTGAAATAAGTCACACAGAAAAAGAAACATCATAAGATATCACCTATACACGGAATGTAAACTTGGCTACACAGGAAATGAATTCCAAAACAGAACAGGGTCTCAAATTTAGAAAACCAACTTATGCTTGCTTAAGGGGAAAGGTGAGCTGGGGTGCTGCATAAAACCAGAGATTGAAATGAGCACAGATAAAGTTCCTTAAGTCAAATATGGAAAAGACAAGAGCTACTCCTTGCTCAACAAAAAGGACTCAACACCCCATATTAAACGCCTAAGAATGTACCTGACTAGTAAGTATCTTAAAACCTATGGATTACTATGTCTCCAAAAGAGAATCAAGCGTGTGTACAGGGACATAAACGCAGCAGTGATAGTATTGGAGAGGTTCGGTGAGCCAATGAAGACCCTTTGAAATCATATTGCATGGTACCCATTCCACGGGTCTCAACTCTCCAGGTTTAAGGTATTCTTCCTTCAGCTAAAACATGCATGTGGAACCCAGAGTATGATCAATCATGTGAACGGGAGACGTGGTCAAATATGTCTCAGTTTTCCTCCCCTGGTACTCGGGTGAAACATTCCAGACGCTTTACTAACACTCTCCCCACTTGGAGAGTCAGCGCCTTTAACCTCCTGTTTGGCCCAGTTTGCAATTTCTGTGGAAGATGAACAGGAATAGGGAGAACCCATGAGAGACTAGCTGGAGGTGTCTGGACGGGCAAATTTAACTCTCATTTCCCACCAGGAAGAGGAAATAACCAAAGGCTCAGCGTGCCGTGCGGGAACCAGATTAGGGCCTGAAGCCATCCTGCAGTGTTGCGGCCAGCTCAAAAGAAAGCGAATTGAAGAAAGGAGCTCAGGGGCACTGTAATTCACAAACCTGCAGAGTTATAAATGACAGCTATCGTCCAAAAATATACTGAAGTAAGGCTGCCAAGAGGACTTGAAAGCGGGGCAGAATTGCAGGAAACCGATTTCAGGAGGTAGACTGGAATTGCATTGAAAGCATAGGAAAAGAGGCAGAACGTCCACAATGATGCACTTGGCCAAAAAGGGTGTATGCGTTTTTTCCTGAATATATTGAGGAAAAAACGGATACGCCCTTTTTGGCCAACCAAGCAAGCTTGCAAAGGAAATCTGCACTACAATGAAGTCTCACTTCCCCCCAGTCAAAAGGGCCATCTGAAAAAAGTGTAAAATCCAGAAAGGCAGGACAGGCCATGGAGAACTGGGAGCCTTGTTATGCTGATGAGCGGGATGTAAATTGCCAACAGACACTCGGGAGAAGTGTATGGTGTTTCCTGAAACATCTAAAAAACAAAGCAACAGAGCCTAGGGCACTTCCACTTATGGTCCTATAGCTTAGGGAAATTAAAATCAAAAGGGCACAGCCACCCCAAAGTTTGGGACGTCTCTGTTTACAAGAACCTCGTTTACAGTACAAGTTCAACATCGCAGAAAGTGAAAAATGGATAAAGAAGTTGTGGTATTTACTTACAAAGCAATATCACTCAGCAATGAAATCTATGTCATCAGGCCCTTAGCAGCACAATGAGTGGATTCAGGTATGATGATTCTAACTGAAATAAGTCACACAGAAAAAGAAACATCATAAGATATCAGTAATACACGGAATGTAAACTTGGCTACACAGGAACTGAATTACAGAACAGAACAGGGTCTCAAATTTAGAAAACCAACTTATGCTTGCTTAAGGGGAAAGGTGAGTTGGGGTGCTGCATAAAACCAGAGATTGAAATGAGCACAGATAAAGTTCCTTAAGCCAAATATGGAATAGACAAGAGCTACTCCTTGCTCAATGAAATGGACTCAACACCCCATATTAAACGCCTAAGAATGTACCTGACTAGTAAGTATCTTAAAACCTATGGATTGCTACGGCTCCAAAAGAGAATCAAGCATGTGTACAGGGGCATAAACGCAGCAGTGATAGGATTGGAGAGGTTTGGTGAGCAAATGAAGACCCTTTGAAGACATATTGCATGGTACCCATTACACGGTTCTCAACTCTCCAGGTTTAAGGTATTCTTCCTTCAGCTGAAACATGCATGTGGAACCCAGAGTATGATCAACCGTGTGAACGGGAGACGTGTTCAAATATGTCTCAGTTTTCCTCCCCTGGTACTCGGGTGCAACATTCCAGACGCTTTACTAACACTCTCCCCACTTGGAGAGTCAGCGCCTTTAACATCCTGTTTGGCCCAGTTTGCATTTTCTGCGGAAGATGAACAGGAATAGCGAGAACCAATGAGAGACTAGCTGGAGGTGTCTGGACGGGCAAATTTAACTCTCATTTCCCACCAGGAAGAGGAAATAACCAAAGGCTCAGCATGCCGTGCCTGAACCAGAGTAGGGCCTGAAGCCATCCTGCGGTGTTGCGGCCAGCTCACAAGAAAGCGAGTTGAAGAAAGGAGCTCAGGGGCACTGTAATTCACAAACCTGCAGAGTTATAAATGACAGCTATCGTCCAAAAATAGACTGAAGTAAGGCTGCCAAGAGGACTTGAAAGCGGGGCAGAATTGCAGGAAACCGATTTCAGGAGGTAGACTGGAATTGCATTGAAAGCATAGGAAAAGAGGCAGAACGTCACAATGATGCACTTGGTCAAAAAGTGCGTATGCGTTTCTTCCTGAATATATTCAGGAAAAAACGCATCCGCTCTTTTTGGCGAACCAAGCAAGCTTGAAAAGGAAATCTGCACTACAATGAAGTCTCACTTCTCCCCGGTCAAAAGGGCCATCTGAAAAAAGTGTAAAATCCAGAAAGGCAGGACAGGCCATGGAGAACTGGGAGCCTGTTAATGCTGATGGGCGGGATGTAAATTGCCAACAGACACTTGGGACAAGTGTATGGTGTTTCCTGAAACACCTAAGAAACAAAGCAACAGAGCCTAGGGCACTTCCACTTATGGTCCTATAGCTTAGGGAAATTAAAATCAAAAAGACACAGCCACCCCAAAGTTTGGGACGCCTCTGTTTACAAGAACCTCGTTTACCGTACAAGTTCAGTATCACAGAAAGTGAAAAATGGATAAAGAAGTTGTGGTATTTACTTACAAAGCAATATCACTCAGCAATGAAAGCTATGTCATCAGGCCCTTAGCAGCACAATGAGTGGATTCAGGTATGATGATTCTAACTGAAATAAGTCACACAGAAAAAGAAACATCATAAGATATCAGTAATACACGGAATGTAAACTTGGCTACACAGGAACTGAATTACAGAACAGAACAGGGTCTCAAATTTAGAAAACCAACTTATGCTTGCTTAAGGGGAAAGGTGAGTTGGGGTGCTGCATAAAACCAGAGATTGAAATGAGCACAGATAAAGTTCCTTAAGCCAAATATGGAATAGACAAGAGCTACTCCTTGCTCAACGAAATGGACTCAACACCCCATATTAAACGCCTAAGAATGTACCTGACTAGTAAGTATCTTAAAACCTATGGATTGCTATGGCTCCAAAAGAGAATCAAGCATGTGTACAGGGGCATAAACGCAGCAGTGATAGGATTGGAGAGGTTTGGTGCGCAAATGAAGACCCTTTGAAGACATATTGCATGGTACCCATTACACGGTTCTCAACTCTCCAGGTTTAAGGTATTCTTCCTTCAGCTGAAACATGCATGTGGAACCCAGAGTATGATCAACCGTGTGAACGGGAGACGTGTTCAAATATGTCTCAGTTTTCCTCCCCTGGTACTCGGGTGCAACATTCCAGACGCTTTACTAACACTCTCCCCACTTGGAGAGTCAGCGCCTTTAACATCCTGTTTGGCCCAGTTTGCATTTTCTGCAGAAGATGAACAGGAATAGCGAGAACCAATGAGAGACTATCTGGAGGTGTCTGGACGGGCAAATTTAACTCTCATTTCCCACTAGGAAGAGGAAATAACCAAAGGCTCAGCGTGCCGTGCCGGAACCAGATTAGGGCCTGAAGCCATCCTGCGGTGTTGCGGCCAGGTCACAAGAAAGCGAGTTGTAGAAAGGAGCTCAGGGGCACTGTAATGCACAAACCTGCAGAGTTATAAATGACAGCTATCGTCCAAAAATATACTGAAATAAGGCTGCCAAGAGGACTGGAAAGTGGGGCAGAATTGCAGGAAACCGATTTCAGGAGGTAGACTGGAATTGCATTGAAAGCATAGGAAAAGAGGCAGAACGTCCACAATGATGCACTTGGCCAAAAAGGGCGTATGCGTTTTTTCCTGAATATATTCAGGAAAAAACGCATACGCCCTTTTTGGCCAACCAAGCAAGCTTGCAAAGGAAATCTGCACTACAATGAAGTCTCACTTCCCCCCGGTCAAAAGGGCCATCTGAAAAAAGTGTAAAATCCAGAAAGGCAGGACAGGCCATGGAGAACTGGGAGCCTTGTTATGCTGATGGGCGGGATGTAAATTGCCAACAGACACTCAGGACAAGTGTATGGTGTTTCCTGAAACATCTAAAAAACAAAGCAACAGAGCCTAGGGCACTTCCACTTATGGTCCTATAGCTTAGGGAAATTAAAATCAAAAAGACACATCCACCCCAAAGTTTGGGACGCCTCTGTTTGCAAGAACCTCGTTTACCGTACATGTTCAATATCACAGAAAGTGAAAAATGGATAAAGAACTTGTGGTACTTACGTACAATGCAGTATCTCTCAGCAATGAAATCTATGTCATCAGACCCGTAGCAGCATAATGAGTGGATTCAGGTATGATGATTCTAACTGAAATAAGTCACACAGAAAAAGAAACATCATAAGATATCAGTAATACATGGAATGTAAACTTGGCTACACAGGAACTGAATTCCAGAACAGAACAGGGTCTCAAATTTAGAAAACCAACTTATGCTTGCTTAAGGGTAAAGGTGAGTTGGGGTGCTGCATAAAACCAGAGATTGAAATGAGCACAGATAAAGTTCCTTAAGCCAAATATGGAATAGACAAGAGCTACTCCTTGCTCAACGAAATGGACTCAACACCGCATATTAAACGCCTAAGAATGTACCTGACTAGTAAGTATCTTAAAACCTATGGATTGCTATGTCTCCAAAAGAGAATCAAGCATGTGTACAGGGGCATAAACGCAGCAGTGATAGGATTGGAGAGGTTCGGTGAGCAAATGAAGACCCTTTGAAGTCATATTGCATGGTACCCATTCCACGGGTTTCAACTACCCAGGTTTAAGGTATTCTTCCTTCAGCTAAAACATGCATGTGGAACCTAGAGTATGATCAACCGTGTGAACGGGAGACGTGTTCAAATATGTCTCAGTTTTCGTACCTGGTACTCGGGTGCAACATTCCAGATGCTTTACTAACACTCTCCCCACTTGGAGAGTCAGCGCCTTTAACCTCCTGTTTGGCCCAGTTTGCAATTTCTGCGGAAGATGAACAGGAATAGGGAGAACCAATGAGAGACTAGCTGGAGGTGTCTGGATGGGCAAATTTAACTCTCATTTCCCACCAGGAAGAGGAAATAACCAAAGGCACAGCGTGCCGTGCCAGAACCAGATTAGGGCCTGAAGCCATCCTGCGGTGTTGCGGCCAGGTCACAAGAAAGCGAGTTGAAGAAAGGAGCTCAGGGGCACTGTAATTCACAAACCTGCAGAGTTATAAATGACAGGTATCGTCCAAAAATATACTGAAGTAAGGCTGCCAAGAGGACTTGAAAGCGGGGCAGAATTGCAGGAAACCGATTTCAGGAGGTAGACTGGAATTGCATTGAAAGCATAGGAAAAGAGGCAGAACGTCCACAATGATGCACTTGGCCAAAAAGGGCGTATGCGTTTTTTCCTGAATATATTCAGGAAAAAACGCATACGCCCTTTTTGGCCAACCAAGCAAGCTTGCAAAGGAAATCTGCACTACAATGAAGTCTCACTTCCCCCCGGTCAAAAAGGCCATCTGAAAAAAGTGTAAAATCCAGAAAGGCAGGACAGGCCATGGAGAACTGGGAGCCTGTTATGCTGATGGGCGGGATGTAAATTGCCAACAGACACTTGGGACAAGTGTATGGTGTTTCCTGAAACACCTAAGAAACAAAGCAACAGAGCCTAGGGCACTTCCACTTATGGTCCTATAGCTTAGGGAAATTAAAATCAAAAAGACACAGCCACCCCAAAGTTTGGGACGCCTCGGTTTACAAGAACCTCGTTTACAGTACAAGTTCAACATCGCAGAAAGTGACAGATGGATAAAGAAGTTGTGGTATTTACTTACAAAGCAATATCACTCAGCAATGAAATCTATGTCATCAGGCCCTTAGCAGCACAATGAGTGGATTCAGGTATGATGATTCTAACTGAAATAAGTCACACAGAAAAAGAAACATCATAAGATATCAGTAATACACGGAATGTAAACTTGGCTACACAGGAACTGAATTCCAGAACAGAACAGGGTCTCAAATTTAGAAAACCAACTTATGCTTGCTTAAGGGTAAAGGTGAGTTGGGGTGCTGCATAAAACCAGAGATTGAAATGAGCACAGATAAAGTTCCTTAAGCCAAATATGGAATAGACAAGAGCTACTCCTTGCTCAACGAAATGGACTCAACACCCCATATTAAACGCCTAAGAATGTACCTGACTAGTAAGTATCTTAAAACCTATGGATTGCTATGTCTCCGAAAGAGAATCAAGCATGTGTACAGGTGCGTAAACGCCGCAGTGATAGGATTGGAGAGGTTCGGTGAGCAAATGAAGACCCTTTGAAGTCATAATGCATGGTACCCATTCCACGGGTTTCAACTACCCAGTTTTAAGATATTCTTCCTTCAGCTAAAACATGCATGTGGAACCTAGAGTATGATCAACCATGTGATCGGGAGACATGTTCAAATATGTCTCAGTTTTCGTACCCTGGTACTCGGGTGTAACATTCCAGACGCTTTACTAGCACTCTCCCGACTTGGAGAGTCAGCCCCTTTAACCTCCTGTTTGGCCCAGTTTGCAATTTCTGCGGAAGATGAACAGGAATAGGGAGAACCAATGAGAGACTAGCTGGAGGTGTCTGGACGGGCAAATTTAACTCTCATTTCCCACCAGGAAGAGGAAATAACCAAAGGCTCAGCGTGCCGTGCCAGAACCAGATTAGGGCCTGAAGCCATCCTGCGGTGTTGCGGCCAGCTCAAAATAAATCGAGTTGAAGAAAGGAGCTCAGGGGCACTGTAATTCACAAACCTGCAGAGTTATAAATGACAGCTATCGTCCAAAAATATACTGAAGTAAGGCTGCCAAGAGGACTTGAATGCGGGGCAGAATTGCAGGAAACCGATTTCAGGAGGTAGACTGGAATTGCATTGAAAGCATAGGAAAAGAGGCAGAACGTCCACAATGATGCACTTGGCCAAAAAGGGCGTATGCGTTTTTTCCTGAATATATTCAGGAAAAAACGCATACGCCCTTTTTGGCCAACCAAGCAAGCTTGCAAAGGAAATCTGCACTACAATGAAGTCTCACTTCCCCCCGGTCAAAAGGGCCACCTGAAAAAAGTGTAAAATCCAGAAAGGCAGGACAGGCCATGGAGAACTGGGAGCCTTGTTATGCTGATGGGCGGGATGTAAATTGCCAACAGACACTCGGGAGAAGTGTATGGTGTTTCCTGAAACATCTAAAAAACAAAGCAACAGAGCCTAGGGCACTTCCACTTATGGTCCTATAGCTTAGGGAAATTAAAATCAAAAAGACACAGCCACCCCAAAGTTTGGGACGCCTCTGTTTACAAGATCCTCGTTTACCGTACAAGTTCAATATCACAGAAAGTGAAAAATGGATAAAGAACTTGTGGTACTTACGTACAATGCAGTATCACTCAGCAATGAAATCTATGTCATCAGGCCCTTAGCAGCACAATGAGTGGATTCAGGTACGATGATTCTAACTGAAATAAGTCACACAGAAAAAGAAACATCATAAGATATCAGTAATACACGGAATGTAAACTTGGCTACACAGGAACTGAATTCCAAAACAGAACAGGGTCTCAAATTTAGAAAACCAACTTATGCTTGCTTAAGGGGAAAGGTGAGTTGGGGTGCTGCATAAAACCAGAGATTGAAATGAGCACAGATAAAGTTCCTTAAGCCAAATGTGGAATAGACAAGAGCCAGTCCTTGCTCAACGAAATGGACTCAAAACCCCATATTAAACGCCTAAGAATGTACCTGACTAGTAAGTATCTTAAAACCTATGGATTGCTATGTCTCCGAAAGAGAATCAAGCATGTGTACAGAGGCATAAACGCAGCAGTGATAGGATTGGAGAGGTTCGGTGAGCAAATGAAGACCCTTTGAAGTCATATTGCATGGTACCCATTCCACGGGTTTCAACTACTCAGGTTTAAGGTATTCTTCCTTCAGCTAAAACATGCATGTGGAACCCAGAGTATGATCAACCGTGTGAACGGGAGACGTGTTCAAATATGTCTCAGTTTTCCTCCCCTGGTACTCGGGTGCAACATTCCAGATGCTTTACTAACACTCTCCCCACTTGGAGAGTCAGCGCCTTTAACCTCCTGTTTGGCCCAGTTTGCAATTTCTGCGGAAGATGAACAGGAATAGGGAGAACCAATGAGAGACTAGCTGGAGGTGTCTGGATGGGCAAATTTAACTCTCATTTCCCACCAGGAAGAGGAAATATCCAAAGGCACAGCGTGCCGTGCCAGAACCAGATTAGGGCCTGAAGCCATCCTGCGGTGTTGCGGCCAGGTCACAAGAAAGCGAGTTGAAGAAAGGAGCTCAGGGGCACTGTAATTCACAAACCTGGAGAGTTATAAATGACAGGTATCGTCCAAAAATATACTGAAGTAAGGCTGCCAAGAGGACTTGAAAGCGGGGCAGAATTGCAGGAAACCGATTTCAGGAGGTAGACTGGAATTGCATTGAAAGCATAGGAAAAGAGGCAGAACGTCCACAATGATGCACTTGGCCAAAAAGGGCGTATGCGTTTTTTCCTGAATATATTCAGGAAAAAACGCATACGCCCTTTTTGGCCAACCAAGCAAGCTTGCAAAGGAAATCTGCACTACAATGAAGTCTCACTTCCCCCTGGTCAAAAAGGCCATCTGAAAAAAGTGTAAAATCCAGAAAGGCAGGACAGGCCATGGAGAACTGGGAGCCTGTTATGCTGATGGGCGGGATGTAAATTGCCAACAGACACTTGGGACAAGTGTATGGTGTTTCCTGAAACACCTAAGAAACAAAGCAACAGAGCCTAGGGCACTTCCACTTATGGTCCTATAGCTTAGGGAAATTAAAATCAAAAAGACACAGCCACCCCAAAGTTTGGGACGCCTCTGTTTACAAGAACCTCGTTTACAGTACAAGTTCAACATCGCAGAAAGTGACAGATGGATAAAGAAGTTGTGGTATTTACTTACAAAGCAATATCACTCAGCAATGAAATCTATGTCATCAGGCCCTTAGCAGCACAATGAGTGGATTCAGGTATGATGATTCTAACTGAAATAAGTCACACAGAAAAAGAAACATCATAAGATATCAGTAATACACGGAATGTAAACTTGGCTACACAGGAACTGAATTCCAGAACAGAACAGGGTCTCAAATTTAGAAAACCAACTTATGCTTGCTTAAGGGTAAAGGTGAGTTGGGGTGCTGCATAAAACCAGAGATTGAAATGAGCACAGATAAAGTTCCTTAAGCCAAATATGGAATAGACAAGAGCTACTCCTTGCTCAACGAAATGGACTCAACACCCCATATTAAACGCCTAAGAATGTACCTGACTAGTAAGTATCTTAAAACCTATGGATTGCTATGTCTCCGAAAGAGAATCAAGCATGTGTACAGGGGCGTAAACACCGCAGTGATAGGATTGGAGAGGTTCGGTGAGCAAATGAAGACCCTTTGAAGTCATAATGCATGGTACCCATTCCACGGGTTTCAACTACCCAGTTTTAAGATATTCTTCCTTCAGCTAAAACATGCATGTGGAACCTAGAGTATGATCAACCATGTGATCGGGAGACATGTTCAAATATGTCTCAGTTTTCGTACCCTGGTACTCGGGTGTAACATTCCAGACGCTTTACTAGCACTCTCCCGACTTGGAGAGTAAGCCCCTTTAACCTCCTGTTTGACCCAGTTTGCAATTTCTGCGGAAGATGAACAGGAATAGGGAGAACCAATGAGAGACTAGCTGGAGGTGTCTGGACGGGCAAATTTAACTCTCATTTCCCACCAGGAAGAGGAAATAACCAAAGGCTCAGCGTGCCGTGCCAGAACCAGATTAGGGCCTGAAGCCATCCTGCGGTGTTGCGGCCAGCTCAAAAGAAATCGAGTTGAAGAAAGGAGCTCAGGGGCACTGTAATTCACAAACCTGCAGAGTTATAAATGACAGCTATCGTCCAAAAATAGACTGAAGTAAGGCTGCCAAGAGGACTTGAAAGCGGGGCAGAATTGCAGGAAACCGATTTCAGGAGGTAGACTGGAATTGCATTGAAAGCATAGGAAAAGAGGCAGAACGTCCACAATGATGCACTTGGCCAAAAAGGGCGTATGCGTTTTTTCCTGAATATATTCAGGAAAAAACGCATACGCCCTTTTTGGCCAACCAAGCAAGCTTGCAAAGGAAATCTGCACTACAATGAAGTCTCACTTCCCCCCGGTCAAAAGGGCCACCTGAAAAAAGTGTAAAATCCAGAAAGGCAGGACAGGCCATGGAGAATTGGGAGCCTTGTTATGCTGATGGGCGGGATGTAAATTGCCAACAGCCACTGGGGAGAAGTGTATGGTGTTTCCTGAAACATCTAAAAAACAAAGCAACAGAGCCTAGGGCACTTCCACTTATGGTCCTATAGCTTAGGGAAATTAAAATCAAAAAGACACAGCCACCCCAAAGTTTGGGACGCCTCTGTTTACAAGATCCTCGTTTACCGTACAAGTTCAATATCACAGAAAGTGAAAAATGGATAAAGAACTTGTGGTACTTACGTACAATGCAGTATCACTCAGCAATGAAATCTATGTCATCAGGCCCTTAGCAGCACAATGAGTGGATTCAGGTACGATGATTCTAACTGAAATAAGTCACACAGAAAAAGAAACATCATAAGATATCAGTAATACACGGAATGTAAACTTGGCTACACAGGAACTGAATTCCAAAACAGAACAGGGTCTCAAATTTAGAAAACCAACTTATGCTTGCTTAAGGGGAAAGGTGAGTTGGGGTGCTGCATAAAACCAGAGATTGAAATGAGCACAGATAAAGTTCCTTAAGCCAAATGTGGAATAGACAAGAGCCAGTCCTTGCTCAACGAAATGGACTCAAAACCCCATATTAAACGCCTAAGAATGTACCTGACTAGTAAGTATCTTAAAACCTATGGATTGCTATGTCTCCGAAAGAGAATCAAGCATGTGTACCGAGGCATAAACGCAGCAGTGATAGGATTGGAGAGGTTCGGTGAGCAAATGAAGACCCTTTGAAGTCATATTGCATGGTACCCATTCCACGGGTTTCAACTACTCAGGTTTAAGGTATTCTTCCTTCAGCTAAAACATGCATGTGGAACCCAGAGTATGATCAACCGTGTGAACGGGAGACGTGTTCAAATATGTCTCAGTTTTCCTCCCCTGGTACTCGGGTGCAACATTCCAGATGCTTTACTAACACTCTCCCCACTTGGAGAGTCAGCGCCTTTAACCTCCTGTTTGGCCCAGTTTGCAATTTCTGCGGAAGATGAACAGGAATAGGGAGAACCAATGAGAGACTAGCTGGAGGTGTCTGGATGGGCAAATTTAACTCTCATTTCCCACCAGGAAGAGGAAATAACCAAAGGCACAGCGTGCCGTGCCAGAACCAGATTAGGGCCTGAAGCCATCCTGCGGTGTTGCGGCCAGGTCACAAGAAAGCGAGTTGAAGAAAGGAGCTCAGGGGCACTGTAATTCACAAACCTGCAGAGTTATAAATGACAGCTATCGTCCAAAAATATACTGAAGTAAGGCTGCCAAGAGGACTTGAAAGCGGGGCAGAATTGCAGGAAACCGATTTCAGGAGGTAGACTGGAATTGCATTGAAAGCATAGGAAAAGAGGCAGAACGTCCACAATGATGCACTTGGCCAAAAAGGGCGTATGCGTTTTTTCCTGAATAGACTGGAATTGCATTGAAAGCATAGGAAAAGAGGCAGAACGTCCACAATGATGCACTTGGCCAAAAAGGGCGTATGCGTTTTTTCCTGAATATATTCAGGAAAAAACGCATAAGCCCTTTTTGGCCAACCAAGCAAGCTTGCAAAGGAAATCTGCACTACAATGAAGTCTCAATTCCCCCCGGTCAAAAGGGCCATCTGTAAAAAGTGTAAAATCCAGAAAGGCAGGACAGACCATGGAGAACTGAGAGCCTTGTTATGCTGATGGGCGGGATGTAAATTGCCAACAGACACTCGGAAGAAGTGTATGGTGTTTCCTGAAACATCTAAAAAAACAAAGCAACAGAGCCTAGGGCACTTCCACTTATGGTCCTATAGCTTAGGGAAATTAAAATCAAAAAGACACAGCCACCCCAAAGTTTGGGACGCCTCTGTTTACAAGAACCTCGTTTACAGTACAAGTTCAACATCACAGAAAGTGAAAAATGGATAAAGAAGTTGAGGTATTTACTTACAAAGCAATATCACTCAGCAATGAAATCTATGTTATCAGGCCCTTAGCAGCACAATGAGTGGATTCAGGTATGATGATTCTAACTGAAATAAGTCACACAGAAAAAGAAACATCATAAGATATCAGTAATACACGGAATGTAAACTTGGCTACACAGGAACTGAATTACAGAACAGAACAGGGTCTCAAATTTAGAATACCAACTTATGCTTGCTTAAGGGTAAAGGTGAGTTGGGGTGTTGCATAAAACCAGAGATTGAAATGAGCACAGATAAAGTTCCTTAAGCCAAATATGGAATAGACAAGAGCTACTCCTTGCTCAACGAAATGGACTCAACACCCCATATTAAACGCCTAAGAATGTACCTGACTAGTAAGTATCTTAAAACCTATGGATTGCTATGTCTCCGAAAGAGAATCAAGCATGTGTACAGGGGCATAAACGCAGCAGTGATAGGATTGGAGAGGTTTCGTGAGCAAATGAAGGCCCTTTGAAGTCATATTGCATGGTACCCATTCCACGGGTTTCAACTACCCAGGTTTAAGGTATTCTTCCTTCAGCTAAAACATGCATGTGGAACCTAGAGTATGATCAACCATGTGATCGGGAGACGTGTTGAAATATGTTTCAGTTTTCATACCCTGGTACTCGGGTGCAACATTCTAGTCGCTTTACTAACACTCTCCCGACTTGGAGAGTCAGTCCCTTTAACCTCCTGTTTGGCCCAGTTTGCAATTTCTGTGGAAGATGAACAGGAATAGCGAGAACCAATGAGAGACTAGCTGGAGGTGTCTGGACGGGCAAATTTAACTCTCATTTCCCACCAGGAAGAGGAAATAACCAAAGGCTCACCGTGCCGTGCCGGAACCAGATTAGGGCCTGAAGCCATCCTGCGGTGTTGCGGCCAGGTCACAAGAAAGCGAGTTGAAGAAAGGAGCTCAGGGGCACTGTAATTCACAAACATGCAGAGATATAAATGACAGCTATCGTCCAAAAATATACTGAAGTAAGGCTGCCAAGAGGACTTGAAAGCGGGGCAGAATTGCAGGGAACCGATTTCAGGAGGTAGACTGGAATTGCATTGAAAGCATAGGAAAAGAGGCAAAACGTCCACAATGATGCACTTGGCCAAAAAGGGCGTATGTGTTTTTTCCTGAATATATTCAGGAAAAAATGCATACGCACTTTTTGGCCAACCAAGGAAACTTGCAAAGGAAATCTGCACTACAATGAACTCTCACTTCCCCCCAGTCAAAAGGGCCATCTGAAAAAAGTGTAAAATCCTGAAAGGCAGGACAGCCCATGGAGAACTTGGAGCCTTGTTATGCTGATGGGCGGGATGTAAATTGCCAACAGCCACTGGGGAGAACTGTATGGTGTTTCCTGAAACATGTAAAAAACAAAGCAACAGAGCCTAGGGCACTTCCACTTATGGTCCTATAGCTTAGGGAAATTAAAATCAAAAAGACACAGCCACCCCAAAGTTTGGGACGCCTCTGTTTACAAGAACCTCGTTTACCATACAAGTTCAATATCACAGAAAGTGAAAAATGGGTAAAGAACTTGTGGTACTTACGTACAATGCAGTATCACTCAGCAATGAAATCTATGTCATCAGGCCCGTAGCAGCATAATGAGTGGATTCAGGTACGATGATTCTAACTGAAATAAGTCACACAGAAAAAGAAGCATCATAAGATATCACTAATACACGGAATGTAAACTTGGCTACAAAGGAACTGAATTCCAAAACAGAACAGGTTCTCAAATTTAGAAAACCAACTTATGCTTGCTTAAGGGGAAAGGTGAGTTGGGGTGCTGCATAAAACCAGAGATTGAAATGAGCACAGATAAAGTTCCTTAAGCCATATATGGAATAGACAAGAGCTACTCCTTGCTCAACGAAATGGACTCAACACCCCATATTAAACGCCTAAGAATGTACCTGACTAGAAAGTATCTTAAAACCTATGGATTGCTATGTCTCCAAAAGAGAATCTGTCTTGTGTACAGGGGCATAAACGCAGCACTGATAGGATTGGAGAGGTTCGGTGAGCAAATGAAGACCCTTTGTAGTCATATTGCATGGCACCCATTCCACGGGTCTCCACTCTCCAGGTTTAAGGTATTCTTCCTTCAGCTAAAACATGCATGTGGAACCCAGAGTATGATCAACCGTGTGAACGGGAGACGTGTTCAAATATGTCTCAGTTTTCCTCCCCTGGTACTCGGGTGCAACATTCCAGACGCTTTACTAACCATCTCCCCACATGGAGAGTCAGCGCCTTTAACCTCCTGTTTGGCCCAGTTTGCAATTTCTGCGGAAGATGAACAGGAATAGCGAGAACCAATGAGAGACTAGCTGGAGGTGTCTGGACGGGCAAATTTAACTCTCATTTCCCACCAGGAAGAGGAATTAACCAAAGGATCAGCGTGCCGTGCCGGAACCAGATTAGGGCCTGAAGCCATCCTGCGGTGTTGCGGCCAGGTCACAAGAAAGCGAGTTGAAGAAAGGAGCTCAGGGGCACTGTAATTCACAATCCTGCAGAGTTATAAATGACAGCTATCGTCCAAAGATATACTGAAGTAAGGCTGACAAGAGGACTTGAAAGCGGGGCAGAATTGCAGGAAACCAATTTCAGGAGGTAGACTGGAATTGCATTGAAAGCATAGGAAAGAGGCAGAACGTCCACAATGATGCACTTGGCCAAAAAGAGCGTATGCGTTTTATCCTGAATATATTCAGGAAAAAACGCATACGCCCTTTTTGGCCAACCAAGCAAGCTTGCAAAGGAAATCTGCACTACAATGAAGTCTCAATTCCCCCCGGTCAAAAGGGCCATCTGTAAAAAGTGTAAAATCCAGAAAGGCAGGACAGGCCATGGAGAACTGAGAGCCTTGTTATGCTGATGGGCGGGATGTAAATTGCCAACAGACACTCGGGAGAAGTGTATGGTGTTTCCTGAAACATCTAAAAAACAAAGCAACAGAGCCTAGGGCATTTCCACTTATGGTCCTATAGCTTAGGGAAATTAAAATCAAAAAGACACAGCCACCCCAAAGTTTGGGACGCCTCTGTTTACAAGAAACTCGTTTACAGTACAAGTTCAACATCGCAGAAAGTGAAAAATGGATAAAGAAGTTGTGGTATTTACTTACAAAGCAATATCACTCAGCAATGAAATCTATGTCATCAGGCCTATAGCAGCACAATGAGTGGATTCAGGTATGATGATTCTAACTGAAATAAGTCACACAGAAAAAGAAACATCATAAGATATCAGTAATACACGGAATGTAAACTTGGCTACACAGGAACTGAATTACAGAACAGAACAGGGTCTCAAATTTAGAAAACCAACTTATGCTTGCTTAAGGGGAAAGGTGAGTTGGGGTGCTGCATAAAACCAGAGATTGAAATGAGCACAGATAAAGTTCCTTAAGCCAAATATGGAATAGACAAGAGCCAGTCCTTGCTCAACGAAATGGACTCAACACCGCATATTAAACGCCTAAGAATGTACCTGACTAGTAAGTATCTTAAAACCTATGGATTGCTATGTCTCCGAAAGAGAATCAAGCATGTGTACAGGGGCATAAATGCAGCAGTGATAGGATTGGAGAGGTTCGGTGAGCAAATGAAGACCCTTTGAAGTCATATTGCATGGTACCCATTCCACGGGTTTCAACTACCCAGGTTTAAAGTATTCTTCCTTCAGCTAAAACATGCATGTGGAACCTAGAGTATGATCAACCATGTGATCGGGAGACGTGTTCATATATATCTCAGTTTTCCTCCCCTGGTACTCGGGTGCAACTTTCCAGACGCTTTACTAACACTCTCCGCACTTGGAGAGTCAGCGCATTTTACCTCCTGTTACGCCCAGTTTGCAACTTATGCGGAAGATGTACAGGAATAGGGAGAACCAATGAGAGACTAGGTCTAGGTGTCTGGACCGGTAAATTTAACTCTCATTTCCCACCAGGAAGAGGAAAGAACCAAAGGCTCAGTGTGCCGTGCCGGAACCAGATTAGGGCCTGAAGCCATCCTGCGGTGTTGCGGCCAGCTCAAAAGAAATCGAGTTGAAGAAAGGAGCTCAGGGGCACTGTAATTCACAAACCTGCAGAGTTATAAATGACAGCTATCGTCCAAAAATAGACTGAAGGAAGGCTGCCAAGAGGACTTGAAAGCGGGGCAGAATTGCAGGAAACCGATTTCAGGAGGTAGACTGGAATTGCATTGAAAGCATAGGAAAAGAGGCAGAACGTCCACAATGATGCACTTGGCCAAAAAGGGCGTATGCGTTTTTTCCTGAATATATTCAGGAAAAAACGCATACGCCCTTTTTGGCCAACCAAGCAAGCTTGCAAAGGAAATCTGCACTACAATGAAGTCTCAATTCCCCCCGGTCAAAAGGGCCATCTGTAAAAAGTGTAAAATCCAGAAAGGCAGGACAGGCCATGGAGAACTGAGAGCCTTGTTATGCTGATGGGCGGGATGTAAATTGCCAACAGACACTCGGGAGAAGTGTATGGTGTTTCCTGAAACATCTAAAAAAACAAAGCAACAGAGCCTAGGGCACTTCCACTTATGGTCCTATAGCTTAGGGAAATTAAAATCAAAAAGACACAGCCACCCCAAAGTTTGGGACGCCTCTGTTTACAAGAACCTCGTTTACAGTACAAGTTCAACATCACAGAAAGTGAAAAATGGATAAAGAAGTTGAGGTATTTACTTACAAAGCAATATCACTCAGCAATGAAATCTATGTTATCAGGCCCTTAGCAGCACAATGAGTGGATTCAGGTATGATGATTCTAACTGAAATAAGTCACACAGAAAAAGAAACATCATAAGATATCAGTAATACACGGAATGTAAACTTGGCTACACAGGAACTGAATTACAGAACAGAACAGGGTCTCAAATTTAGAATACCAACTTATGCTTGCTTAAGGGTAAAGGTGAGTTGGGGTGTTGCATAAAACCAGAGATTGAAATGAGCACAGATAAAGTTCCTTAAGCCAAATATGGAATAGACAAGAGCTACTCCTTGCTCAACGAAATGGACTCAACACCCCATATTAAACGCCTAAGAATGTACCTGACTAGTAAGTATCTTAAAACCTATGGATTGCTATGTCTCCGAAAGAGAATCAAGCATGTGTACAGGGGCATAAACGCAGCAGTGATAGGATTGGAGAGGTTTCGTGAGCAAATGAAGGCCCTTTGAAGTCATATTGCATGGTACCCATTCCACGGGTTTCAACTACCCAGGTTTAAGGTATTCTTCCTTCAGCTAAAACATGCATGTGGAACCTAGAGTATGATCAACCATGTGATCGGGAGACGTGTTGAAATATGTTTCAGTTTTCATACCCTGGTACTCGGGTGCAACATTCTAGTCGCTTTACTAACACTCTCCCGACTTGGAGAGTCAGTCCCTTTAACCTCCTGTTTGGCCCAGTTTGCAATTTCTGTGGAAGATGAACAGGAATAGCGAGAACCAATGAGAGACTAGCTGGAGGTGTCTGGACGGGCAAATTTAACTCTCATTTCCCACCAGGAAGAGGAAATAACCAAAGGCTCACCGTGCCGTGCCGGAACCAGATTAGGGCCTGAAGCCATCCTGCGGTGTTGCGGCCAGGTCACAAGAAAGCGAGTTGAAGAAAGGAGCTCAGGGGCACTGTAATTCACAAACATGCAGAGATATAAATGACAGCTATCGTCCAAAAATATACTGAAGTAAGGCTGCCAAGAGGACTTGAAAGCGGGGCAGAATTGCAGGGAACCGATTTCAGGAGGTAGACTGGAATTGCATTGAAAGCATAGGAAAAGAGGCAAAACGTCCACAATGATGCACTTGGCCAAAAAGGGCGTATGTGTTTTTTCCTGAATATATTCAGGAAAAAATGCATACGCACTTTTTGGCCAACCAAGGAAACTTGCAAAGGAAATCTGCACTACAATGAACTCTCACTTCCCCCCAGTCAAAAGGGCCATCTGAAAAAAGTGTAAAATCCTGAAAGGCAGGACAGCCCATGGAGAACTTGGAGCCTTGTTATGCTGATGGGCGGGATGTAAATTGCCAACAGCCACTGGGGAGAACTGTATGGTGTTTCCTGAAACATGTAAAAAACAAAGCAACAGAGCCTAGGGCACTTCCACTTATGGTCCTATAGCTTAGGGAAATTAAAATCAAAAAGACACAGCCACCCCAAAGTTTGGGACGCCTCTGTTTACAAGAACCTCGTTTACCGTACAAGTTCAATATCACAGAAAGTGAAAAATGGGTAAAGAACTTGTGGTACTTACGTACAATGCAGTATCACTCAGCAATGAAATCTATGTCATCAGGCCCGTAGCAGCATAATGAGTGGATTCAGGTACGATGATTCTAACTGAAATAAGTCACACAGAAAAAGAAGCATCATAAGATATCACTAATACACGGAATGTAAACTTGGCTACAAAGGAACTGAATTCCAAAACAGAACAGGTTCTCAAATTTAGAAAACCAACTTATGCTTGCTTAAGGGGAAAGGTGAGTTGGGGTGCTGCATAAAACCAGAGATTGAAATGAGCACAGATAAAGTTCCTTAAGCCATATATGGAATAGACAAGAGCTACTCCTTGCTCAACGAAATGGACTCAACACCCCATATTAAACGCCTAAGAATGTACCTGACTAGAAAGTATCTTAAAACCTATGGATTGCTATGTCTCCAAAAGAGAATCTATCTTGTGTACAGGGGCATAAACGCAGCACTGATAGGATTGGAGAGGTTCGGTGAGCAAATGAAGACCCTTTGTAGTCATATTGCATGGCACCCATTCCACGGGTCTCCACTCTCCAGGTTTAAGGTATTCTTCCTTCAGCTAAAACATGCATGTGGAACCCAGAGTATGATCAACCGTGTGAACGGGAGACGTGTTCAAATATGTCTCAGTTTTCCTCCCCTGGTACTCGGGTGCAACATTCCAGACGTTTTACTAACCATCTCCCCACATGGAGAGTCAGCGCCTTTAACCTCCTGTTTGGCCCAGTTTGCAATTTCTGCGGAAGATGAACAGGAATAGCGAGAACCAATGAGAGACTAGCTGGAGGTGTCTGGACGGGCAAATTTAACTCTCATTTCCCACCAGGAAGAGGAATTAACCAAAGGATCAGCGTGCCGTGCCGGAACCAGATTAGGGCCTGAAGCCATCCTGCGGTGTTGCGGCCAGCTCACAAGAAAGCGAGTTGAAGAAAGGAGCTCAGGGGCACTGTAATTCACAATCCTGCAGAGTTATAAATGACAGCTATCGTCCAAAGATATACTGAAGTAAGGCTGACAAGAGGACTTGAAAGCGGGGCAGAATTGCAGGAAACCGATTTCAGGAGGTAGACTGGAATTGCATTGAAAGCATAGGAAAGAGGCAGAACGTCCACAATGATGCACTTGGCCAAAAAGAGCGTATGCGTTTTATCCTGAATATATTCAGGAAAAAACGCATATGCCCTTTTTGGCCAACCAAGCAAGCTTGCAAAGGAAATCTGCACTACAATGAAGTCTCACTTCCCCCCGGTCAAAAGGGCCATCTGAAAAAAGTGTAAAATCCAGAAAGGCAGGACAGGCCATGGAGAACTGGGAGCCTTGTTATGCTGATGGGCGGGATGTAAATTGCCAACAGACACTCGGGACAAGTGTATGGTGTTTCCTGAAACACCTAAGAAACAAAGCAACAGAGCCTAGGGCACTTCCACTTATGGTCCTATAGCTTAGGGAAATTAAAATCAAAAAGACACAGCCACCCCAAAGTTTGGGACGCCTCTGTTTACAAGAACCTCGTTTACAGTACAAGTTCAACATCGCAGAAAGTGACAGATGGATAAAGAAGTTGTGGTATTTACTTACAAAGCAATATCACTCAGCAATGAAATCTATGTCATCAGGCCCTTAGCAGCACAATGAGTGGATTCAGGTATGATGATTCTAACTGAAATAAGTCACACAGAAAAAGAAACATCATAAGATATCAGTAATACACGGAATGTAAATTTGGCTACACAGGAACTGAATTACAGAACAGAACAGGGTCTCAAATTTAGAAAACCAACTTATGCATGCTTAAGGGGAAAGGTGAGCTGGGGTGCTGCATAAAACCAGAGATTGAAATGAGCACAGATAAAGTTCCTTAAGCCAAATATGGAATAGACAAGAGCTACTCCTTGCTCAACGAAATGGACTCAACACCCCATATTAAACGCCTAAGAATGTACCTGACTAGTAAGTATCTTAAAACCTATGGATTGCTATGTCTCCGAAAGAGAATCAAGCATGTGTACAGGGGCATAAACGCTGCAGTGATAGGATTGAAGAGGTTTGGTGAGCAAATGAAGACCCTTTGAAGTCATATTGCATGGTACCCATTCCACGGGTTTCAACTACCCAGGTTTAAGGTATTCTACCTTCAGCTAAAACATGCATGTGGAACCTAGAGTATGATCAACCATGTGATCGGGAGACGTGTTCAAATATGTCTCAGTTTTCATACCCTGGTACTCGGGTGCAACATTCCAGACGCTTTACTAACACTCTCCCGACTTGGAGAGTCAGTCCCTTTAACCTCCTGTTTGGCCCAGTTTGCAATTTCTGCGGAAGATGAACAGGAATAGCGAGAACCAATGAGAGACTAGCTGGAGGTGTCTGGACGGGCAAATTTAACTGTCATTTCCCACCAGGAAGAGGAATTAACCAAAGGCTCAGCGTGCCGTGCCGGAACCAGATTAGGGCCTGAAGCCATCCTGCGGTGTTGCGGCCAGCTCACAAGAAAGCGAGTTGAAGAAAGGAGCTCAGGGGCACTGTAATTCACAAACCTGCAGAGTTATAAATGACAGCTATCGTCCAAAAATATACTGAAGTAAGGCTGCCAAGAGGACTTGAAAGCGGGGCAGAATTGCAGGAAACCCATTTCAGGAGGTAGACTGGAATTGCATTGAAAGCATAGGAAAAGAGGCAGAACGTCCACAATGATGCACTTGGCCAAAAAGGGCGTATGCGTTTTTTCCTGAATATATTCAGGAAAAAACGCATACGCCCTTTTTGGACAACCAAGCAAACTTGCAAAGGAAATCTGCACTACAATGAAGTCTCACTTCCCCCCGGTCAAAAGGGCCATCTGAAAAAAGTGTAAAATCCAGAAAGGCAGGACAGGCCATGGAGAACTGGGAGCCTTGTTATGCTGATGGGCGGGATGTAAATTGCCAACAGACACTCGGGAGAAGTGTATGGTGATTCCTGAAACATCTAAAAAACAAAGCAACAGAGCCTAGGGCACTTCCACTTATGGTCCTATAGCTTAGGGAAATTAAAATCAAAAAGACACAGCCACCCCAAAGTTTGGGACGCCTCTGTTTACAAGAACCTCGTTTACCGTACAAGTTCAATATCACAGAAGGTGAAAAATGGATAAAGAACTTGTGGTACTTACGTACAATGCAGTATCACTCAGCAATGAAATCTATGTCATCAGGCCCGTAGCAGCACAATGAGTGGATTCAGGTACAATGATTCTAACTGAAATAAGTCACACAGAAAAAGAAACATCATAAGATATCAGTAATACACGGAATGTAAACTTGGCTACACAGGAACTGAATTCCAAAACAGAACAGGGTCTCAAATTTAGAAAACCAACTTATGCTTGCTTAAGGGGAAAGGTGAGTTGGGGTCCTGCATAAAACCAGAGATTGAAATGAGCACAGGTAAAGTTCCATAAGCCAAATATGGAATAGACAAGAGCTACTCCTTGCTCAATGAAATGGACTCAACACCCCATATTAAACGCCTAAGAATGTACCTGACTAGTAAGTATCTTAAAACCTATGGATTGCTATGTCTCCAAAAGAGAATCAAGCGTGTGTACAGGGGCATAAACGCAGCAGTGATAGGATTGGAGAGGTTCGGTGAGCAAATGAAGACCCTTTGAAGTCATATTGCATGGTACCCATTCCACTGGTCTCAACTCTCCAGGTTAAAGTATTCTTCCTTCAGCTAAAACATGCATGTGGAACCCAGAGTATGATCAACCGTGTGAACGGGAGACGTGTTCAAATATGTCTCAGTTTTCGTACCTGGTACTCGGGTGCAACATTCCAGACGCTTTACTAACACTCTCCCCACTTGGAGAGTCAGCGCCTTTAACCTCCTGTTTGGCCCAGTTTACAATTTCTGCGGAAGATGAACAGGAATAGGGAGAACCAATGAGAGACTAGCTGGAGGTGTCTGGACGGGCAAATTTAACTCTCATTTCCCACCAGGAAGAGGAAATAACCAAAGGCTCAGCGTGCCGTGCCGGAACCAGATTAGGGCCTGTAGCCATCCTGCGGTGTTGCGGCCAGCTCAAAAGAAAGCGAGTTGAAGAAAGGAGCTCAGGGGCACTGTAATTCACAAACCTGCAGAGTTATAAATGATAGCTATCGTCCAAAAATATACTGAAGTAAGGCTGCCAAGAGGACTTGAAAGCGGGGCAGAATTGTAGGAAACCGATTTCAGGAGGTAGACTGGAATTGCATTGAAAGCATAGGAAAAGAGGCAGAACGTCCACAATGATGCACTTGGCCAAAAAGGGTGTATGCGTTTTTTCCTGAATATATTGAGGAAAAAACGCATACGCCCTTTTTGGCCAACCAAGCAAGCTTGCAAAGGAAATCTGCACTACAATGAAGTCTCACTTCCCCCCGGTCAAAAGGGCCATCTGAAAAAAGTGTAAAATCCAGAAAGGCAGGACAGGCCATGGACAACTGGGAGCCTTGTTATGCTGATGAGCGGGATGTAAATTGCCAACAGACACTCGGGAGAAGTGTATGGTGTTTCCTGAAACATCCAAAAAAACAAAGCTACAGAGCCTAGGGCACTTCCACTTATGGTCCTATAGATTAGGGAAATTAAAATCAAAAAGACACAGCCACCCCAATGTTTGGGACGCCTCTGTTTACAAGAACCTCGTTTACCGTACAATTTCAATATCACAGAAAGTGAAAAATGGATAAAGAACTTGTGGTACTTACGTACAATGCAGTATCACTCAGCAATGAAATCTATGTCATCAGGCCCGTAGCAGCATAATGAGTGGATTCAGGTACGATGATTCTAACTGAAATAAGTCACACAGAAAAAGAAACATCATAAGATATCAGTAATACACGGAATGTAAACTTGGCTACACAGGAACTGAATTCCAAAACAGAACAGGGTCTCAAATTTAGAAAACCAACTTATGCTTGCTTAAGGGGAAAGGTGAGTTGGGGTGCTGCATAAAACCAGAGATTGAAATGAGCACAGATAAAATTCCTTAAGCCAAATATGGAATAGAGAAGAGCTACTCCTTCCTCAACGAAATGGACTCAACACCCCATATTAAACGCCTAAGAATATACCTGAGTAGTAAGTATCTTAAAACCTATGGATTGCTATGTCTCCAAAAGAGAATCAAGCGTGTGTACAGCAGCATAAACGCAGCTGTGATAGGATTGGAGAGGTTCGGTGAGCAAATGAAGACGCTTTGAAGTCATATTGCATGGTACCCATTCCACGGGTCTCAACTCTCCAGGTTTAAGGTATTCTTCCTTCAGCTAAAACATGCATGTGGAACCCAGAGTATGATCAATCGTGTGAACGGGAGACGTGTTCAAATATGTCTCAGTTTTCGTCCCCTGGTACTCGGGTGCAACATTCCAGACGCTTTACTAACACTCTCCCCACTTGGAGAGTCAGCGCCTTTAACCTCCTGTTTGGCCCAGTTTGCAATTTCTGCGGAAGATGAACAGGAATAGGGAGAACCAATGAGAGACTAGCTGGAGGTGTCTGGACGGGCAAATTTAACTCTCATTTCCCACCAGGAAGAGGAAATAACCGAAGGCTCAGCGTGCCTTGCCGGAACCAGATTAGGGCCTGAAGCCATCCTGCGGTGTTGCGGCCAGCTCAAAAGAAAGCGAGTTGAAGAAAGGAGCTAAGGGGCACTGTAATTCACAAACCTGCAGAGTTATAAATGACAGCTATCGTCCAAAAATATACTGAAGTAAGGCTGCCAAGAGGACTGGAAAGTGGGGCAGAATTGCAGGAAACCGATTTCAGGAGGTAGACTGGAATTGCATTGAAAGCATAGGAAAAGAGGCAGAACGTCCACAATGATGCACTTGGCCAAAAAGGGCGTATGCGTTTTTTCCTGAATATATTCAGGAAAGAACGCATACGCCCTTTTTGGCCAACCAAGCAAGCTTGCAAAGGAAATCTGCACTACAATGAAGTCTCACTTCCCCCCGGTCAAAAGGGCCATCTGAAAAAAGTGTAAAATCCAGAAAGGCAGGACAGGCCATGGAGAACTGGGAGCCTTGTTATGCTGATGGGCGGGATGTAAATTGCCAACAGACACTCTGGAGAAGTGTATGGTGTTTCCTGAAACATCTAAAAAACAAAGCAACAGAGCCTAGGGCACTTCCACGTATGGTCCTATAGCTTAGAGAAATTAAAATCAAAAAGACACAGCCACCCCAACGTTTGGGACGCCTCTGTTTACAAGAACCTCGTTTACAGTACAAGTTCAACATCGCAGAAAGTGAAAAATGGATAAAGAACTTGTGGTATTTACTTACAAAGCAATATCACTCAGCAATGAAATCTATGTCATCAGGCACTTAGAAGCACAATGAGTGGATTCAGGTATGATGATTCTAACTGAAATAAGTCACACAGAAAAAGAAACATCATAAGATATCAGTAATACACGGAATGTAAACTTGGCTACACAGGAACTGAATTACAGAACAGAACAGGGTCTCAAATTTAGAAAACCAACTTATGTTTGCTTAAGTGTAAAGGTGAGTTGGGGTGCTGCATAAAACCAGAGATTGAAATGAGCACAGATAAAGTTCCTTAAGCCAAATATGGAATAGACAAGAGCTACTCCTTGCTCAATGAAATGGACTCAACACCCCATATTAAACGCCTAAGAATGTACCTGACTAGTAAGTATCTTAAAACCTATGGATTGCTATGTCTCCAAAAGAGAATCAAGCGTGTGTACAGGGGCATAAACGCAGCAGTGATAGGATTGGAGAGGTTCGGTGAGCAAATGAAGACCCTTTGAAGTCATATTGCATGGTACCCATTCCACGGGTCTGAACTCTCCAGGTTTAAGGTATTCTTCCTTCAGCTAAAACATGCATGTGGAACCCAGAGTATGATCAACAGTGTGAACGGGAGACGTGTTCAAATATGTCTCAGTTTTCCTCCCCTGGTACTCGGGTGCAACATTCCAGACGCTTTACTAACACTCTCCCCACTTGCAGAGTCAGCGCCTTTAACCTCCTGTTTGGCCCAGTTTGCAATTTCTGCGGAAGATGAACAGGAATAGGGAGAACCAATGAGAGACTAGCTGGAGGTGTATGGACGGGCAAATTTAACTCTCATTTCCCACCAGGAAGAGGAATTAACCAAAGGCTCAGCATGCCGTGCTGGAGCAGATTAGGGCCTGAAGCCATCCTGTGGTGTTGCGGCCAGCTCAAAAGAAAGCGAGTTGAAGAAAGGAGCTCAGGGGCACTGTAATTCACAAACCTGCAGAGTTATAAATGACAGTTATCGTCCAAAAATATACTGAAGTAAGGCTGCCAAGAGGACTTGAAAGCGGGGCAGAATTGCAGGAAACCGATTTCAGGAGGTAGACTGGAATTGCATTGAAAGCATAGGAAAAGAGGCAGAACGTCCACAATGATGCACTTGGCCAAAAAGGGCGTATGTGTTTTTTCCTGAATATATTCAGGAAAAAACGCATACGCCCTTTTTGGCCAACCAAGCAAGCTTGCAAAGGAAATCTGCACTACAATGAAGTCTCACTTCCACCCGGTCAAAAGGGCCACCTGAAAAAAGTGTAAAATCCAGAAAGGCAGGACAGGCCATGGAGACCTGGGATCCTTGTTATGCTGATGGGTGGGATGTAAATTGCCAACAGACACTCGGGAGAAGTGTATGGTGTTTCCTGAAACATCTAAAAAACAAAACAACAGAGCCTAGGGCACTTCCACTTATGGTCCTATAGCTTAGGGAAATTAAAATCAAAAAGACACAGCCACCCCAAAGTTTGGGACGCCTCTGTTTACAAGATCCTCGTTTACTGTACAAGTTCAATATCACAGAAAGTGAAAAATGGATAAAGAACTTGTGGTACTTACGTACAATGCAGTATCACTCAGCAATGAAATCTATGTCATCAGGCCCTTAGCAGCACAATGAGTGGATTCAGGTATGATGATTCTAACTGAAATAAGTCACACAGAAAAAGAAACATCATAAGATATCAGTAATACACGGAATGTAAACTTGGCTACACAGGAACTGAATTCCAAAACAGAACAGGGTCTCAAATTTAGAAAACCAACTTATGCTTGCTTAAGGGTAAAGGTGAGTTGGGGTGCTGCATAAAACCAGAGATTGAAATGAGCACAGATAAAGTTCCTTAAGCCAAATGTGGAATAGACAAGAGCCAGTCCTTGCTCAACGAAATGGACTCAAAACCCCATATTAAACGCCTAAGAATGTACCTGACTAGTAAGTATCTTAAAACCTATGGATTGCTATGTCTCCAAAAGAGAATCAAGCGTGTGTACAGGGGCATAAACGCAGCAGTGATAGGATTGGAGAGGTTCGGTGAGCAAATGAAGACCCTTTGAAGTCATATTGCATGGTACCCATTCCACTGGTCTCAACTCTCCAGGTTAAAGTATTCTTCCTTCAGCTGAAACATGCATGTGGAACCCAGAGTATGATCAACCGTGTGAACGGGAGACGTGTTCAAATATGTCTCAGTTTTCGTACCTGGTACTCGGGTGCAACATTCCAGACGCTTTACTAACACTCTCCCCACTTGGAGAGTCAGCGCCTTTAACCTCCTGTTTGGCCCAGTTTACAATTTCTGCGGAAGATGAACAGGAATAGGGAGAACCAATGAGAGACTAGCTGAAGGTGTCTGGACGGGCAAATTTAACTCTCATTTCCCACCAGGAAGAGGAAATAACCAAAGGCTCAGCATGCCGTGCCGGAACCAGATTAAGGCCTGAAGCCATCCTGCGGTGTTGCGGCCAGCTCAAAAGAAAGCGAGTTGAAGAAAGGAGCTCAGGGGCACTGTAATTCACAAACCTGCAGAGTTATAAATGATAGCTATCGTCCAAAAATATACTGAAGTAAGGCTGCCAAGAGGACTTGAAAGCGGGGCAGAATTGTAGGAAACCGATTTCAGGAGGTAGACTGGAATTGCATTGAAAGCATAGGAAAAGAGGCAGAACGTCCACAATGATGCACTTGGCCAAAAAGGGTGTATGCGTTTTTTCCTGAATATATTCAGGAAAAAACGCATACGCCCTTTTTGGCCAACCAAGCAAGCTTGCAAAGGAAATCTGCACTACAATGAAGTCTCAATTCCCCCCGGTCAAAAGGGCCATCTGTAAAAAGTGTAAAATCCAGAAAGGCAGGACAGGCCATGGAGAACTGAGAGCCTTGTTATGCTGATGGGCGGGATGTAAATTGCCAACAGACACTCGGGAGAAGTGTATGGTGTTTCCTGAAACATCTAAAAAAACAAAGCAACAGAGCCTAGGGCACTTCCACTTATGGTCCTATAGCTTAGGGAAATTAAAATCAAAAAGACACAGCCACCCCAAAGTTTGGGACGCCTCTGTTTACAAGAACCTCGTTTACAGTACAAGTTCAACATCACAGAAAGTGAAAAATGGATAAAGAAGTTGAGGTATTTACTTACAAAGCAATATCACTCAGCAATGAAATCTATGTTATCAGGCCCTTAGCAGCACAATGAGTGGATTCAGGTATGATGATTCTAACTGAAATAAGTCACACAGAAAAAGAAACATCATAAGATATCAGTAATACACGGAATGTAAACTTGGCTACACAGGAACTGAATTACAGAACAGAACAGGGTCTCAAATTTAGAATACCAACTTATGCTTGCTTAAGGGTAAAGGTGAGTTGGGGTGTTGCATAAAACCAGAGATTGAAATGAGCACAGATAAAGTTCCTTAAGCCAAATATGGAATAGACAAGAGCTACTCCTTGCTCAACGAAATGGACTCAACACCCCATATTAAACGCCTAAGAATGTACCTGACTAGTAAGTATCTTAAAACCTATGGATTGCTATGTCTCCGAAAGAGAATCAAGCATGTGTACAGGGGCATAAACGCAGCAGTGATAGGATTGGAGAGGTTCCGTGAGCAAATGAAGGCCCTTTGAAGTCATATTGCATGGTACCCATTCCACGGGTTTCAACTACCCAGGTTTAAGGTATTCTTCCTTCAGCTAAAACATGCATGTGGAACCTAGAGTATGATCAACCATGTGATCGGGAGACGTGTTGAAATATGTTTCAGTTTTCATACCCTGGTACTCGGGTGCAACATTCTAGTCGCTTTACTAACACTCTCCCGACTTGGAGAGTCAGTCCCTTTAACCTCCTGTTTGGCCCAGTTTGCAATTTCTGTGGAAGATGAACAGGAATAGCGAGAACCAATGAGAGACTAGCTGGAGGTGTCTGGACGGGCAAATTTAACTCTCATTTCCCACCAGGAAGAGGAAATAACCAAAGGCTCACCGTGCCGTGCCGGAACCAGATTAGGGCCTGAAGCCATCCTGCGGTGTTGCGGCCAGGTCACAAGAAAGCGAGTTGAAGAAAGGAGCTCAGGGGCACTGTAATTCACAAACATGCAGAGATATAAATGACAGCTATCGTCCAAAAATATACTGAAGTAAGGCTGCCAAGAGGACTTGAAAGCGGGGCAGAATTGCAGGGAACCGATTTCAGGAGGTAGACTGGAATTGCATTGAAAGCATAGGAAAAGAGGCAAAACGTCCACAATGATGCACTTGGCCAAAAAGGGTGTATGTGTTTTTTCCTGAATATATTCAGGAAAAAATGCATACGCACTTTTTGGCCAACCAAGGAAACTTGCAAAGGAAATCTGCACTACAATGAACTCTCACTTCCCCCCAGTCAAAAGGGCCATCTGAAAAAAGTGTAAAATCCTGAAAGGCAGGACAGCCCATGGAGAACTTGGAGCCTTGTTATGCTGATGGGCGGGATGTAAATTGCCAACAGCCACTGGGGAGAAGTGTATGGTGTTTCCTGAAACATGTAAAAAACAAAGCAACAGAGCCTAGGGCACTTCCACTTATGGTCCTATAGCTTAGGGAAATTAAAATCAAAAAGACACAGCCACCCCAAAGTTTGGGACGCCTCTGTTTACAAGAACCTCGTTTACCGTACAAGTTCAATATCACAGAAAGTGAAAAATGGGTAAAGAACTTGTGGTACTTACGTACAATGCAGTATCACTCAGCAATGAAATCTATGTCATCAGGCCCGTAGCAGCATAATGAGTGGATTCAGGTACGATGATTCTAACTGAAATAAGTCACACAGAAAAAGAAGCATCATAAGATATCACTAATACACGGAATGTAAACTTGGCTACAAAGGAACTGAATTCCAAAACAGAACAGGTTCTCAAATTTAGAAAACCAACTTATGCTTGCTTAAGGGGAAAGGTGAGTTGGGGTGCTGCATAAAACCAGAGATTGAAATGAGCACAGATAAAGTTCCTTAAGCCATATATGGAATAGACAAGAGCTACTCCTTGCTCAACGAAATGGACTCAACACCCCATATTAAACGCCTAAGAATGTACCTGACTAGAAAGTATCTTAAAACCTATGGATTGCTATGTCTCCAAAAGAGAATCTATCTTGTGTACAGGGGCATAAACGCAGCACTGATAGGATTGGAGAGGTTCGGTGAGCAAATGAAGACCCTTTGTAGTCATATTGCATGGCACCCATTCCACGGGTCTCCACTCTCCAGGTTTAAGGTATTCTTCCTTCAGCTAAAACATGCATGTGGAACCCAGAGTATGATCAACCGTGTGAACGGGAGACGTGTTCAAATATGTCTCAGTTTTCCTCCCCTGGTACTCGGGTGCAACATTCCAGACGCTTTACTAACCATCTCCCCACATGGAGAGTCAGCGCCTTTAACCTCCTGTTTGGCCCAGTTTGCAATTTCTGCGGAAGATGAACAGGAATAGCGAGAACCAATGAGAGACTAGCTGGAGGTGTCTGGACGGGCAAATTTAACTCTCATTTCCCACCAGGAAGAGGAATTAACCAAAGGATCAGCGTGCCGTGCCGGAACCAGATTAGGGCCTGAAGCCATCCTGCGGTGTTGCGGCCAGCTCACAAGAAAGCGAGTTGAAGAAAGGAGCTCAGGGGCACTGTAATTCACAATCCTGCAGAGTTATAAATGACAGCTATCGTCCAAAGATATACTGAAGTAAGGCTGACAAGAGGACTTGAAAGCGGGGCAGAATTGCAGGAAACCGATTTCAGGAGGTAGACTGGAATTGCATTGAAAGCATAGGAAAGAGGCAGAACGTCCACAATGATGCACTTGGCCAAAAAGAGCGTATGCGTTTTATCCTGAATATATTCAGGAAAAAACGCATACGCCCTTTTTGGCCAACCAAGCAAGCTTGCAAAGGAAATCTGCACTACAATGAAGTCTCACTTCCCCCCGGTCAAAAGGGCCATCTGAAAAAAGTGTAAAATCCAGAAAGGCAGGACAGGCCATGGAGAACTGGGAGCCTTGTTATGCTGATGGGCGGGATGTAAATTGCCAACAGACACTCGGGACAAGTGTATGGTGTTTCCTGAAACACCTAAGAAACAAAGCAACAGAGCCTAGGGCACTTCCACTTATGGTCCTATAGCTTAGGGAAATTAAAATCAAAAAGACACAGCCACCCCAAAGTTTGGGATGCCTCTGTTTACAAGAACCTCGTTTACAGTACAAGTTCAACATCGCAGAAAGTGACAGATGGATAAAGAAGTTGTGGTATTTACTTACAAAGCAATATCACTCAGCAATGAAATCTATGTCATCAGGCCCTTAGCAGCACAATGAGTGGATTCAGGTATGATGATTCTAACTGAAATAAGTCACACAGAAAAAGAAACATCATAAGATATCAGTAATACACGGAATGTAAATTTGGCTACACAGGAACTGAATTACAGAACAGAACAGGGTCTCAAATTTAGAAAACCAACTTATGCATGCTTAAGGGGAAAGGTGAGCTGGGGTGCTGCATAAAACCAGAGATTGAAATGAGCACAGATAAAGTTCCTTAAGCCAAATATGGAATAGACAAGAGCTACTCCTTGCTCAACGAAATGGACTCAACACCCCATATTAAACGCCTAAGAATGTACCTGACTAGTAAGTATCTTAAAACCTATGGATTGCTATGTCTCCGAAAGAGAATCAAGCATGTGTACAGGGGCATAAACGCCGCAGTGATAGGATTGGAGAGGTTTGGTGAGCAAATGAAGACCCTTTGAAGTCATATTGCATGGTACCCATTCCACGGGTTTCAACTACCCAGGTTTAAGGTATTCTACCTCAGCTAAAACATGCATGTGGAACCTAGAGTATGATCAACCATGTGATCGGGAGACGTGTTCAAATATGTCTCAGTTTTCGTACCCTGGTACTCGGGTGCAACATTCCAGACGCTTTACTAACACTCTCCCGACTTGGAGAGTCAGTCCCTTTAACCTCCTGTTTGGCCCAGTTTGCAATTTCTGCGGAAGATGAACAGGAATAGCGAGAACCAATGAGAGACTAGCTGGAGGTGTCTGGACGGGCAAATTTAACTGTCATTTCCCACCAGGAAGAGGAATTAACCAAAGGCTCAGCGTGCCGTGCCGGAACCAGATTAGGGCCTGAAGCCATCCTGCGGTGTTGCGGCCAGCTCACAAGAAAGCGAGTTGAAGAAAGGAGCTCAGGGGCACTGTAATTCACAAACCTGCAGAGTTATAAATGACAGCTATCGTCCAAAAATATACTGAAGTAAGGCTGCCAAGAGGACTTGAAAGCGGGGCAGAATTGCAGGAAACCTATTTCAGGAGGTAGACTGGAATTGCATTGAAAGCATAGGAAAAGAGGCAGAACGTCCACAATGATGCACTTGGCCAAAAAGGGCGTATGCGTTTTTTCCTGAATATATTCAGGAAAAAACGCATACGCCCTTTTTGGACAACCAAGCAAACTTGCAAAGGAAATCTGCACTACAATGAAGTCTCACTTCCCCCCGGTCAAAAGGGCCATCTGAAAAAAGTGTAAAATCCAGAAAGGCAGGACAGGCCATGGAGAACTGGGAGCCTTGTTATGCTGATGGGCGGGATGTAAATTGCCAACAGACACTCGGGAGAAGTGTATGGTGATTCCTGAAACATCTAAAAAACAAAGCAACAGAGCCTAGGGCACTTCCACTTATGGTCCTATAGCTTAGGGAAATTAAAATCAAAAAGACACAGCCACCCCAAAGTTTGGGACGCCTCTGTTTACAAGAACCTCGTTTACCGTACAAGTTCAATATCACAGAAGGTGAAAAATGGATAAAGAACTTGTGGTACTTACGTACAATGCAGTATCACTCAGCAATGAAATCTATGTCATCAGGCCCGTAGCAGCACAATGAGTGGATTCAGGTACAATGATTCTAACTGAAATAAGTCACACAGAAAAAGAAACATCATAAGATATCAGTAATACACGGAATGTAAACTTGGCTACACAGGAACTGAATTCCAAAACAGAACAGGGTCTCAAATTTAGAAAACCAACTTATGCTTGCTTAAGGGGAAAGGTGAGTTGGGGTCCTGCATAAAACCAGAGATTGAAATGAGCACAGATAAAGTTCCATAAGCCAAATATGGAATAGACAAGAGCTACTCCTTGCTCAATGAAATGGACTCAACACCCCATATTAAACGCCTAAGAATGTACCTGACTAGTAAGTATCTTAAAACCTATGGATTGCTATGTCTCCAAAAGAGAATCAAGCGTGTGTACAGGGGCATAAACGCAGCAGTGATAGGATTGGAGAGGTTCGGTGAGCAAATGAAGACCCTTTGAAGTCATATTGCATGGTACCCATTCCACTGGTCTCAACTCTCCAGGTTAAAGTATTCTTCCTTCAGCTAAAACATGCATGTGGAACCCAGAGTATGATCAACCGTGTGAACGGGAGACGTGTTCAAATATGTCTCAGTTTTCGTACCTGGTACTCGGGTGCAACATTCCAGACGCTTTACTAACACTCTCCCCACTTGGAGAGTCAGCGCCTTTAACCTCCTGTTTGGCCCAGTTTACAATTTCTGCGGAAGATGAACAGGAATAGGGAGAACCAATGAGAGACTAGCTGGAGGTGTCTGGACGGGCAAATTTAACTCTCATTTCCCACCAGGAAGAGGAAATAACCAAAGGCTCAGCGTGCCGTGCCGGAACCAGATTAGGGCCTGTAGCCATCCTGCGGTGTTGCGGCCAGCTCAAAAGAAAGCGAGTTGAAGAAAGGAGCTCAGGGGCACTGTAATTCACAAACCTGCAGAGTTATAAATGATAGCTATCGTCCAAAAATATACTGAAGTAAGGCTGCCAAGAGGACTTGAAAGCGGGGCAGAATTGTAGGAAACCGATTTCAGGAGGTAGACTGGAATTGCATTGAAAGCATAGGAAAAGAGGCAGAACGTCCACAATGATGCACTTGGCCAAAAAGGGTGTATGCGTTTTTTCCTGAATATATTGAGGAAAAAACGCATACGCCCTTTTTGGCCAACCAAGCAAGCTTGCAAAGGAAATCTGCACTACAATGAAGTCTGACTTCCCCCCGGTCAAAAGGGCCATCTGAAAAAAGTGTAAAATCCAGAAAGGCAGGACAGGCCATGGACAACTGGGAGCCTTGTTATGCTGATGAGCGGGATGTAAATTGCCAACAGACACTGGGGAGAAGTGTATGGTGTTTCCTGAAACATCCAAAAAAACAAAGCAACAGAGCCTAGGGCACTTCCACTTATGGTCCTATAGATTAGGGAAATTAAAATCAAAAAGACACAGCCACCCCAATGTTTGGGACGCCTCTGTTTACAAGAACCTCGTTTACCGTACAATTTCAATATCACAGAAAGTGAAAAATGGATAAAGAATTTGTGGTACTTACGTACAATGCAGTATCACTCAGCAATGAAATCTATGTCATCAGGCCCGTAGCAGCATAATGAGTGGATTCAGGTATGATGATTCTAACTGAAATAAGTCACACAGAAAAAGAAACATCATAAGATATCAGTAATACACGGAATGTAAACTTGGCTACACAGGAACTGAATTCCAAAACAGAACAGGGTCTCAAATTTAGAAAACCAACTTATGCTTGCTTAAGGGGAAAGGTGAGTTGGGGTGCTGCATAAAACCAGAGATTGAAATGAGCACAGATAAAATTCCTTAAGCCAAATATGGAATAGAGAAGAGCTACTCCTTGCTCAACGAAATGGACTCAACACCCCATATTAAACGCCTAAGAATATACCTGAGTAGTAAGTATCTTAAAACCTATGGATTGCTATGTCTCCAAAAGAGAATCAAGCGTGTGTACAGCAGCATAAACGCAGCTGTGATAGGATTGGAGAGGTTCGGTGAGCAAATGAAGACGCTTTGAAGTCATATTGCATGGTACCCATTCCACGGGTCTCAACTCTCCAGGTTTAAGGTATTCTTCCTTCAGCTAAAACATGCATGTGGAACCCAGAGTATGATCAATCGTGTGAACGGGAGACGTGTTCAAATATGTCTCAGTTTTCGTCCCCTGGTACTCGGGTGCAACATTCCAGACGCTTTACTAACACTCTCCCCACTTGGAGAGTCAGCGCCTTTAACCTCCTGTTTGGCCCAGTTTGCAATTTCTGCGGAAGATGAACAGGAATAGGGAGAACCAATGAGAGACTAGCTGGAGGTGTCTGGACGGGCAAATTTAACTCTCATTTCCCACCAGGAAGAGGAAATAACCGAAGGCTCAGCGTGCCGTGCCGGAACCAGATTAGGGCCTGAAGCCATCCTGCGGTGTTGCGGCCAGCTCAAAAGAAAGCGAGTTGAAGAAAGGAGCTAAGGGGCACTGTAATTCACAAACCTGCAGAGTTATAAATGACAGCTATCGTCCAAAAATATACTGAAGTAAGGCTGCCAAGAGGACTGGAAAGTGGGGCAGAATTGCAGGAAACCGATTTCAGGAGGTAGACTGGAATTGCATTGAAAGCATAGGAAAAGAGGCAGAACGACCACAATGATGCACTTGGCCAAAAAGGGCGTATGCGTTTTTTCCTGAATATATTCAGGAAAGAACGCAAACGCCCTTTTTGGCCAACCAAACAAGCTTGCAAAGGAAATCTGCACTACAATGAAGTCTCACTTCCCCCCGGTCAAAAGGGCCATCTGAAAAAAGTGTAAAATCCAGAAAGGCAGGACAGGCCATGGAGAACTGGGAGCCTTGTTATGCTGATGGGCGGGATGTAAATTGCCAACAGACACTCTGGAGAAGTGTATGGTGTTTCCTGAAACATCTAAAAAACAAAGCAACAGAGCCTAGGGCACTTCCACGTATGGTCCTATAGCTTAGAGAAATTAAAATCAAAAAGACACAGCCACCCCAACGTTTGGGACGCCTCTGTTTACAAGAACCTCGTTTACAGTACAAGTTCAACATCGCAGAAAGTGAAAAATGGATAAAGAACTTGTGGTATTTACTTACAAAGCAATATCACTCAGCAATGAAATCTATGTCATCAGGCCCTTAGCAGCACAATGAGTGGATTCAGGTATGATGATTCTAACTGAAATAAGTCACACAGAAAAAGAAACATCATAAGATATCAGTAATACACGGAATGTAAACTTGGCTACACAGGAACTGAATTACAGAACAGAACAGGGTCTCAAATTTAGAAAACCAACTTATGTTTGCTTAAGTGTAAAGGTGAGTTGGGGTGCTGCATAAAACCAGAGATTGAAATGAGCACAGATAAAGTTCCTTAAGCCAAATATGGAATAGACAAGAGCTACTCCTTGCTCAATGAAATGGACTCAACACCCCATATTAAACGCCTAAGAATGTACCTGACTAGTAAGTATCTTAAAACCTATGGATTGCTATGTCTCCAAAAGAGAATCAAGCGTGTGTACAGGGGCATAAACGCAGCAGTGATAGGATTGGAGAGGTTCGGTGAGCAAATGAAGACCCTTTGAAGTCATATTGCATGGTACCCATTCCACGGGTCTGAACTCTCCAGGTTTAAGGTATTCTTCCTTCAGCTAAAACATGCATGTGGAACCCAGAGTATGATCAACCGTGTGAACGGGAGACGTGTTCAAATATGTCTCAGTTTTCCTCCCCTGGTACTCGGGTGCAACATTCCAGATGCTTTACTAACACTCTCCCCACTTGCAGAGTCAGCGCCTTTAACCTCCTGTTTGGCCCAGTTTGCAATTTCTGCGGAAGATGAACAGGAATAGGGAGAACCAATGAGAGACTAGCTGGAGGTGTATGGACGGGCAAATTTAACTCTCATTTCCCACCAGGAAGAGGAATTAACCAAAGGCTCAGCATGCCGTGCTTGAGCAGATTAGGGCCTGAAGCCATCCTGTGGTGTTGCGGCCAGCTCAAAAGAAAGCGAGTTGAAGAAAGGAGCTCAGGGGCACTGTAATTCACAAACCTGCAGAGTTATAAATGACAGTTATCGTCCAAAAATATACTGAAGTAAGGCTGCCAAGAGGACTTGAAAGCGGGGCAGAATTGCAGGAAACCGATTTCAGGAGGTAGACTGGGATTGCATTGAAAGCATAGGAAAAGAGGCAGAACGTCCACAATGATGCACTTGGCCAAAAAGGGCGTATGTGTTTTTTCCTGAATATATTGAGGAAAAAACGCATACGCCCTTTTTGGCCAACCAAGCAAGCTTGCAAAGGAAATCTGCACCACAATGAAGTCTCACTTCCACCCGGTCAAAAGGGCCACCTGAAAAAAGTGTAAAATCCAGAAAGGCAGGACAGGCCATGGAGACCTGGGAGCCTTGTTATGCTGATGGGTGGGATGTAAATTGCCAACAGACACTCGGGAGAAGTGTATGGTGTTTCCTGAAACATCTAAAAAACAAAACAACAGAGCCTAGGGCACTTCCACTTATGGTCCTATAGCTTAGGGAAATTAAAATCAAAAAGACACAGCCACCCCAAAGTTTGGGACGCCTCTGTTTACAAGATCCTCGTTTACTGTACAAGTTCAATATCACAGAAAGTGAAAAATGGATAAAGAACTTGTGGTCCTTACGTACAATGCAGTATCACTCAGCAATGAAATCTATGTCATCAGGCCCGTAGCAGCATAATGAGTGGATTCAGGTACGATGATTCTAACTGAAATAAGTCACACAGAAAAAGAAACATCATAAGATATCAGTAATACACGGAATGTAAACTTGGCTACACAGGAACTGAATTCCAAAACAGAACAGGGTCTCAAATTTAGAAAACCAACTTATGCTTGCTTAAGGGGAAAGGTGAGTTGGGGTGCTGCATAAAACCAGAGATTGAAATGAGCACAGATAAAGTTCCTTAAGCCAAATATGGAATAGAGAAGAGCTACTCCTTGCTCAACGAAATGGACTCAACACCCCATATTAAACGCCTAAGAATATACCTGAGTAGTAAGTATCTTAAAACCTATGGATTGCTATGTCTCCAAAAGAGAATCAAGCGTGTGTACAGGGATATAAACACAGCAGTGATAGGATTGGAGAGGTTCGGTGAGCAAATGAAGACCCTTTGAAGTCATATTGCATGGTACCCATTCCACTGGTCTCAACTCTCCAGGTTAAAGTATTCTTCCTTCAGCTAAAACATGCATGTGGAACCCAGAGTATGATCAACCGAGTGAACGGGAGACGTGTTCAAATATGTCTCAGTTTTCGTACCCTGGTACTCGGGTGCAACATTCCAGACACTTTACTAACACTCTCCCGACTTGGAGAGTCAGTCCCTTTAACCTCCTGTTTGGCCCAGTTTGCAATTTCTGCGGAAGATGAACAGGAATAGCGAGAACCAATGAGAGACTAGCTGGAGGTGTCTGGACGGGCAAATTTAACTCTCATTTCCCACCAGGAAGAGGAAATAACCAAAGGCTCAGCGTGCCGTGCCAGAACCAGATTAGGGCCTGAAGCCATCCTGCGGTGTTGCGGCCAGGTCACAAGAAAGCGAGTTGAAGAAAGGAGCTCAGGGGCACTGTAATTCACAAACCTGCAGAGTTATAAATGACAGCTATCTTCCAAAAATATACTGAAGTAAGGCTGCCAAGAGGACTTGAAAGCGCGGCAGAATTGCAGGGAACCGATTTCAGGAGGTAGACTGGAATTGCATTGAAAGCATAGGAAAAGAGGCAGAACGTCCACAATGATGCACTTGGCCAAAAAGGGCGTATGCGTTTTTTCCTGAATATATTCAGCAAAGAACGCATACGCCCTTTTTGGCCAACCAAGGAAACTTGCAAAGGAAATCTGCACTACAATGAACTCTCACTTCCCCCCAGTCAAAAGGGCCATCTGAAAAAAGTGTAAAATCCTGAAAGGCAGGACAGCCCATGGAGAACTTGGAGCCTTGTTATGCTGATGGGCGGGATGTAAATTGCCAACAGCCACTGGGGAGAAGTGTATGGTGTTTCCTGAAACATGTAAAAAACAAAGCAACAGAGCCTAGGGCACTTCCACTTATGGTCCTATAGCTTAGGGAAATTAAAATCAAAAAGACACAGCCACCCCAAAGTTTGGGACGCCTCTGTTTACAAGAACCTCGTTTACCGTACAAGTTCAATATCACAGAAAGTGAAAAATGGGTAAAGAACTTGTGGTACTTACGTACAATGCAGTATCACTCAGCAATGAAATCTATGTCATCAGGCCCGTAGCAGCATAATGAGTGGATTCAGGTACGATGATTCTAACTGAAATAAGTCACACAGAAAAAGAAGCATCATAAGATATCACTAATACACGGAATGTAAACTTGGCTACAAAGGAACTGAATTCCAAAACAGAACAGGTTCTCAAATTTAGAAAACCAACTTATGCTTGCTTAAGGGGAAAGGTGAGTTGGGGTGCTGCATAAAACCAGAGATTGAAATGAGCACAGATAAAGTTCCTTAAGCCATATATGGAATAGACAAGAGCTACTCCTTGCTCAACGAAATGGACTCAACACCCCATATTAAACGCCTAAGAATGTACCTGACTAGAAAGTATCTTAAAACCTATGGATTGCTATGTCTCCAAAAGAGAATCTATCTTGTGTACAGGGGCATAAACGCAGCACTGATAGGATTGGAGAGGTTCGGTGAGCAAATGAAGACCCTTTGTAGTCATATTGCATGGCACCCATTCCACGGGTCTCAACTCTCCAGGTTTAAGGTATTCTTCCTTCAGCTAAAACATGCATGTGGAACCCAGAGTATGATCAACCGTGTGAACGGGAGACGTGTTCAAATATGTCTCAGTTTTCCTCCCCTGGTACTCGGGTGCAACATTCCAGACGCTTTACTAACCATCTCCCCACATGGAGAGTCAGCGCCTTTAACCTCCTGTTTGGCCCAGTTTGCAATTTCTGCGGAAGATGAACAGGAATAGCGAGAACCAATGAGAGACTAGCTGGAGGTGTCTGGACGGGCAAATTTAACTGTCATTTCCCACCAGGAAGAGGAATTAACCAAAGGATCAGCGTGCCGTGCCGGAACCAGATTAGGGCCTGAAGCCATCCTGCGGTGTTGCGGCCAGCTCACAAGAAAGCGAGTTGAAGAAAGGAGCTCAGGGGCACTGTAATTCACAATCCTGCAGAGTTATAAATGACAGCTATCGTCCAAAGATATACTGAAGTAAGGCTGACAAGAGGACTTGAAAGCGGGGCAGAATTGCAGGAAACCGATTTCAGGAGGTAGACTGGAATTGCATTGAAAGCATAGGAAAGAGGCAGAACGTCCACAATGATGCACTTGGCCAAAAAGAGCGTATGCGTTTTATCCTGAATATATTCAGGAAAAAACGCATACGCCCTTTTTGGCCAACCAAGCAAGCTTGCAAAGGAAATCTGCACTACAATGAAGTCTCACTTCCCCCCGGTCAAAAGGGCCATCTGAAAAAAGTGTAAAATCCAGAAAGGCAGGACAGGCCATGGAGAACTGGGAGCCTTGTTATGCTGATGGGCGGGATGTAAATTGCCAACAGACACTCGGGACAAGTGTATGGTGTTTCCTGAAACAACTAAGAAACAAAGCAACAGAGCCTAGGGCACTTCCACTTATGGTCCTATAGCTTAGGGAAATTAAAATCAAAAAGACACAGCCACCCCAAAGTTTGGGACGCCTCTGTTTACAAGAACCTCGTTTACAGTACAAGTTCAACATCGCAGAAAGTGACAGATGGATAAAGAAGTTGTGGTATTTACTTACAAAGCAATATCACTCAGCAATGAAATCTATGTCATCAGGCCCGTAGCAGCACAATGAGTGGATTCAGGTACAATGATTCTAACTGAAATAAGTCACACAGAAAAAGAAACATCATAAGATATCAGTAATACACGGAATGTAAACTTGGCTACACAGGAACTGAATTCCAAAACAGAACAGGGTCTCAAATTTAGAAAACCAACTTATGCTTGCTTAAGGGGAAAGGTGAGTTGGGGTCCTGCATAAAACCAGAGATTGAAATGAGCACAGATAAAGTTCCATAAGCCAAATATGGAATAGACAAGAGCTACTCCTTGCTCAATGAAATGGACTCAACACCCCATATTAAACGCCTAAGAATGTACCTGACTAGTAAGTATCTTAAAACCTATGGATTGCTATGTCTCCAAAAGAGAATCAAGCGTGTGTACAGGGGCATAAACGCAGCAGTGATAGGATTGGAGAGGTTCGGTGAGCAAATGAAGACCCTTTGAAGTCATATTGCATGGTACCCATTCCACTGGTCTCAACTCTCCAGGTTAAAGTATTCTTCCTTCAGCTAAAACATGCATGTGGAACCCAGAGTATGATCAACCGTGTGAACGGGAGACGTGTTCAAATATGTCTCAGTTTTCGTACCTGGTACTCGGGTGCAACATTCCAGACGCTTTACTAACACTCTCCCCACTTGGAGAGTCAGCGCCTTTAACCTCCTGTTTGGCCCAGTTTACAATTTCTGCGGAAGATGAACAGGAATAGGGAGAACCAATGAGAGACTAGCTGGAGGTGTCTGGACGGGCAAATTTAACTCTCATTTCCCACCAGGAAGAGGAAATAACCAAAGGCTCAGCGTGCCGTGCCGGAACCAGATTAGGGCCTGTAGCCATCCTGCGGTGTTGCGGCCAGCTCAAAAGAAAGCGAGTTGAAGAAAGGAGCTCAGGGGCACTGTAATTCACAAACCTGCAGAGTTATAAATGATAGCTATCGTCCAAAAATATACTGAAGTAAGGCTGCCAAGAGGACTTGAAAGCGGGGCAGAATTGTAGGAAACCGATTTCAGGAGGTAGACTGGAATTGCATTGAAAGCATAGGAAAAGAGGCAGAACGTCCACAATGATGCACTTGGCCAAAAAGGGTGTATGCGTTTTTTCCTGAATATATTGAGGAAAAAACGCATACGCCCTTTTTGGCCAACCAAGCAAGCTTGCAAAGGAAATCTGCACTACAATGAAGTCTGACTTCCCCCCGGTCAAAAGGGCCATCTGAAAAAAGTGTAAAATCCAGAAAGGCAGGACAGGCCATGGACAACTGGGAGCCTTGTTATGCTGATGAGCGGGATGTAAATTGCCAACAGACACTGGGGAGAAGTGTATGGTGTTTCCTGAAACATCCAAAAAAACAAAGCAACAGAGCCTAGGGCACTTCCACTTATGGTCCTATAGATTAGGGAAATTAAAATCAAAAAGACACAGCCACCCCAATGTTTGGGACGCCTCTGTTTACAAGAACCTCGTTTACCGTACAATTTCAATATCACAGAAAGTGAAAAATGGATAAAGAACTTGTGGTACTTACGTACAATGCAGTATCACTCAGCAATGAAATCTATGTCATCAGGCCCGTAGCAGCATAATGAGTGGATTCAGGTACGATGATTCTAACTGAAATAAGTCACACAGAAAAAGAAACATCATAAGATATCAGTAATACACGGAATGTAAACTTGGCTACACAGGAACTGAATTCCAAAACAGAACAGGGTCTCAAATTTAGAAAACCAACTTATGCTTGCTTAAGGGGAAAGGTGAGTTGGGGTGCTGCATAAAACCAGAGATTGAAATGAGCACAGATAAAATTCCTTAAGCCAAATATGGAATAGAGAAGAGCTACTCCTTGCTCAACGAAATGGACTCAACACCCCATATTAAACGCCTAAGAATATACCTGAGTAGTAAGTATCTTAAAACCTATGGATTGCTATGTCTCCAAAAGAGAATCAAGCGTGTGTACAGCAGCATAAACGCAGCTGTGATAGGATTGGAGAGGTTCGGTGAGCAAATGAAGACGCTTTGAAGTCATATTGCATGGTACCCATTCCACGGGTCTCAACTCTCCAGGTTTAAGGTATTCTTCCTTCAGCTAAAACATGCATGTGGAACCCAGAGTATGATCAATCGTGTGAACGGGAGACGTGTTCAAATATGTCTCAGTTTTCGTCCCCTGGTACTCGGGTGCAACATTCCAGACGCTTTACTAACACTCTCCCCACTTGGAGAGTCAGCGCCTTTAACCTCCTGTTTGGCCCAGTTTGCAATTTCTGCGGAAGATGAACAGGAATAGGGAGAACCAATGAGAGACTAGCTGGAGGTGTCTGGACGGGCAAATTTAACTCTCATTTCCCACCAGGAAGAGGAAATAACCGAAGGCTCAGCGTGCCGTGCCGGAACCAGATTAGGGCCTGAAGCCATCCTGCGGTGTTGCGGCCAGCTCAAAAGAAAGCGAGTTGAAGAAAGGAGCTAAGGGGCACTGTAATTCACAAACCTGCAGAGTTATAAATGACAGCTATCGTCCAAAAATATACTGAAGTAAGGCTGCCAAGAGGACTGGAAAGTGGGGCAGAATTGCAGGAAACCGATTTCAGGAGGTAGACTGGAATTGCATTGAAAGCATAGGAAAAGAGGCAGAACGACCACAATGATGCACTTGGCCAAAAAGGGCGTATGCGTTTTTTCCTGAATATATTCAGGAAAGAACGCATACGCCCTTTTTGGCCAACCAAACAAGCTTGCAAAGGAAATCTGCACTACAATGAAGTCTCACTTCCCCCCGGTCAAAAGGGCCATCTGAAAAAAGTGTAAAATCCAGAAAGGCAGGACAGGCCATGGACAACTGGGAGCCTTGTTATGCTGATGGGCGGGATGTAAATTGCCAACAGACACTCTGGAGAAGTGTATGGTGTTTCCTGAAACATCTAAAAAACAAAGCAACAGAGCCTAGGGCACTTCCACGTATGGTCCTATAGCTTAGAGAAATTAAAATCAAAAAGACACAGCCACCCCAACGTTTGGGACGCCTCTGTTTACAAGAACCTCGTTTACAGTACAAGTTCAACATCGCAGAAAGTGAAAAATGGATAAAGAACTTGTGGTATTTACTTACAAAGCAATATCACTCAGCAATGAAATCTATGTCATCAGGCCCTTAGCAGCACAATGAGTGGATTCAGGTATGATGATTCTAACTGAAATAAGTCACACAGAAAAAGAAACATCATAAGATATCAGTAATACACGGAATGTAAACTTGGCTACACAGGAACTGAATTACAGAACAGAACAGGGTCTCAAATTTAGAAAACCAACTTATGTTTGCTTAAGTGTAAAGGTGAGTTGGGGTGCTGCATAAAACCAGAGATTGAAATGAGCACAGATAAAGTTCCTTAAGCCAAATATGGAATAGACAAGAGCTACTCCTTGCTCAATGAAATGGACTCAACACCCCATATTAAACGCCTAAGAATGTACCTGACTAGTAAGTATCTTAAAACCTATGGATTGCTATGTCTCCAAAAGAGAATCAAGCGTGTGTACAGGGGCATAAACGCAGCAGTGATAGGATTGGAGAGGTTCGGTGAGCAAATGAAGACCCTTTGAAGTCATATTGCATGGTACCCATTCCACGGGTCTGAACTCTCCAGGTTTAAGGTATTCTTCCTTCAGCTAAAACATGCATGTGGAACCCAGAGTATGATCAACCGTGTGAACGGGAGACGTGTTCAAATATGTCTCAGTTTTCCTCCCCTGGTACTCGGGTGCAACATTCCAGATGCTTTACTAACACTCTCCCCACTTGCAGAGTCAGCGCCTTTAACCTCCTGTTTGGCCCAGTTTGCAATTTCTGCGGAAGATGAACAGGAATAGGGAGAACCAATGAGAGACTAGCTGGAGGTGTATGGACGGGCAAATTTAACTCTCATTTCCCACCAGGAAGAGGAATTAACCAAAGGCTCAGCATGCCGTGCTTGAGCAGATTAGGGCCTGAAGCCATCCTGTGGTGTTGCGGCCAGCTCAAAAGAAAGCGAGTTGAAGAAAGGAGCTCAGGGGCACTGTAATTCACAAACCTGCAGAGTTATAAATGACAGTTATCGTCCAAAAATATACTGAAGTAAGGCTGCCAAGAGGACTTGAAAGCGGGGCAGAATTGCAGGAAACCGATTTCAGGAGGTAGACTGGAATTGCATTGAAAGCATAGGAAAAGAGGCAGAACGTCCACAATGATGCACTTGGCCAAAAAGGGCGTATGCGTTTTTTCCTGAATATATTCAGGAAAAAACGCATACGCCCTTTTTGGCCAACCAAGCAAGCTTGCAAAGGAAATCTGCACCACAATGAAGTCTCACTTCCACCCGGTCAAAAGGGCCACCTGAAAAAAGTGTAAAATCCAGAAAGGCAGGACAGGCCATGGAGACCTGGGAGCCTTGTTATGCTGATGGGTGGGATGTAAATTGCCAACAGACACTCGGGAGAAGTGTATGGTGTTTCCTGAAACATCTAAAAAACAAAACAACAGAGCCTAGGGCACTTCCACTTATGGTCCTATAGCTTAGGGAAATTAAAATCAAAAAGACACAGCCACCCCAAAGTTTGGGACGCCTCTGTTTACAAGATCCTCGTTTACTGTACAAGTTCAATATCACAGAAAGTGAAAAATGGATAAAGAACTTGTGGTCCTTACGTACAATGCAGTATCACTCAGCAATGAAATCTATGTCATCAGGCCCGTAGCAGCATAATGAGTGGATTCAGGTACGATGATTCTAACTGAAATAAGTCACACAGAAAAAGAAACATCATAAGATATCAGTAATACACGGAATGTAAACTTGGCTACACAGGAACTGAATTCCAAAATAGAACAGGGTCTCAAATTTAGAAAACCAACTTATGCTTGCTTAAGGGGAAAGGTGAGTTGGGGTGCTGCATAAAACCAGAGATTGAAATGAGCACAGATAAAGTTCCTTAAGCCAAATATGGAATAGAGAAGAGCTACTCCTTGCTCAACGAAATGGACTCAACACCCCATATTAAACGCCTAAGAATATACCTGAGTAGTAAGTATCTTAAAACCTATGGATTGCTATGTCTCCAAAAGAGAATCAAGCGTGTGTACAGGGATATAAACACAGCAGTGATAGGATTGGAGAGGTTCGGTGAGCAAATGAAGACCCTTTGAAGTCATATTGCATGGTACCCATTCCACGGGTTTCAACTACCCAGGTTTAAAGTATTCTTCCTTCAGCTAAAACATGCATGTGGAACCCAGAGTATGATCAACCGAGTGAACGGGAGACGTGTTCAAATATGTCTCAGTTTTCGTACCCTGGTACTCGGGTGCAACATTCCAGACACTTTACTAACACTCTCCCGACTTGGAGAGTCAGTCCCTTTAACCTCCTGTTTGGCCCAGTTTGCAATTTCTGCGGAAGATGAACAGGAATAGCGAGAACCAATGAGAGACTAGCTGGAGGTGTCTGGACGGGCAAATTTAACTCTCATTTCCCACCAGGAAGAGGAAATAACCAAAGGCTCAGCGTGCCGTGCCAGAACCAGATTAGGGCCTGAAGCCATCCTGCGGTGTTGCGGCCAGGTCACAAGAAAGCGAGTTGAAGAAAGGAGCTCAGGGGCACTGTAATTCACAAACCTGCAGAGTTATAAATGACAGCTATCTTCCAAAAATATACTGAAGTAAGGCTGCCAAGAGGACTTGAAAGCGCGGCAGAATTGCAGGGAACCGATTTCAGGAGGTAGACTGGAATTGCATTGAAAGCATAGGAAAAGAGGCAGAACGTCCACAATGATGCACTTGGCCAAAAAGGGCGTATGCGTTTTTTCCTGAATATATTCAGCAAAGAACGCATACGCCCTTTTTGGCCAACCAAGCAAACTTGCAAAGGAAATCTGCACTACAATGAAGTCTCACTTCCCCCCGGTCAAAAGGGCCATCTGAAAAAAGTGTAAAATCCAGAAAGGCAGGACAGGCCATGGAGAACTGGGAGCCTTGTTATGCTTATGAGCGGGATGTAAATTGCCAACAGACACTCGGGAGAAGTGTATGGTGTTTCCTGAAACATCTAAAATACAAAGCAACAGTGCCTAGGGCACTTCCACTTATGGTCCTATAGCTTAGGGAAATTAAAATCAAAAAGACACAGCCACCCCAAAGTTTGGGACGCCTCTGTTTACAAGAAAATCGTTTACAGTACAAGTTCAATATCACAGAAAGTGAAAAATGGATAAAGAACTTGTGGTACTTACGTACAATGCAGTATCACTCAGCAATGGAATCTATGTCATCAGGCCCTTAGCAGCACAATGAGTGGATTCAGGTACGATGATTCTAACTGAAATAAGTCACACAGAAAAAGAAACATCATAAGATATCAGTAATACACGGAATGTAAACTTGGCTACACAGGAACTGAATTCCAAAACAGAACAGGGTCTCAAATTTAGAAAACCAACTTATGCTTGCTTAAGGGTAAAGGTGAGTTGGGGTGCTGCATAAAACCAGAGATTGAAATGAGCACAGATAAAGTTCCTTAAGCCAAATGTGGAATAGACAAGAGCCAGTCCTTGCTCAACGAAATGGACTCAAAACCCCATATTAAACGCCTAAGAATGTACCTGACTAGTAAGTATCTTAAAACCTATGGATTGCTATGTCTCCAAAAGAGAATCAAGCGTGTGTACAGGGGCATAAACGCAGCAGTGATAGGATTGGAGAGGTTCGGTGAGCAAATGAAGACCCTTTGAAGTCATATTGCATGGTACCCATTCCACTGGTCTCAACTCTCCAGGTTAAAGTATTCTTCCTTCAGCTAAAACATGCATGTGGAACCCAGAGTATGATCAACTGTGTGAACGGGAGACGTGTTCAAATATGTCTCAGTTTTCGTACCTGGTACTCGGGTGCAACATTCCAGACGCTTTACTAACACTCTCCCCACTTGGAGAGTCAGCGCCTTTAACCTCCTGTTTGGCCCAGTTTACAATTTCTGCGGAAGATGAACAGGAATAGGGAGAACCAATGAGAGACTAGCTGGAGGTGTCTGGACGGGCAAATTTAACTCTCATTTCCCACCAGGAAGAGGAAATAACCAAAGGCTCAGCGTGCCGTGCCGGAACCAGATTAGGGCCTGAAGCCATCCTGCGGTGTTGTGGCCAGCTCAAAAGAAAGCGAGTTGAAGAAAGGAGCTCAGGGGCACTGTAATTCACAAACCTGCAGAGTTATAAATGATAGCTATCGTCCAAAAATATACTGAAGTAAGGCTGCCAAGAGGACTTGAAAGCGGGGCAGAATTGTAGGAAACCGATTTCAGGAGGTAGACTGGAATTGCATTGAAAGCATAGGAAAAGAGGCAGAACGTCCACAATGATGCACTTGGCCAAAAAGGGTGTATGCGTTTTTTCCTGAATATATTGAGGAAAAAACGCATACGCCCTTTTTGGCCAACCAAGCAAGCTTGCAAAGGAAATCTGCACTACAATGAAGTCTCACTTCCCCCCGGTCAAAAGGGCCATCTGAAAAAAGTGTAAAATCCAGAAAGGCAGGACAGGCCATGGACAACTGGGAGCCTTGTTATGCTGATGAGCGGGATGTAAATTGCCAACAGACACTCGGGAGAAGTGTATGGTGTTTCCTGAAACATCCAAAAAATCAAAGCAACAGAGCCTAGGGCACTTCCACTTATGGTCCTATAGATTAGGGAAATTAAAATCAAAAAGACACAGCCACCCCAATGTTTGGGACGCCTCTGTTTACAAGAACCTCGTTTACCGTACAATTTCAATATCACAGAAAGTGAAAAATGGATAAAGAACTTGTGGTACTTACGTACAATGCAGTATCACTCAGCAATGAAATCTATGTCATCAGGCCCGTAGCAGCATAATGAGTGGATTCAGGTACGATGATTCTAACTGAAATAAGTCACACAGAAAAAGAAACATCATAAGATATCAGTAATACACGGAATGTAAACTTGGCTACACAGGAACTGAATTCCAAAACAGAACAGGGTCTCAAATTTAGAAAACCAACTTATGCTTGCTTAAGGGGAAAGGTGAGTTGGGGTGCTGCATAAAACCAGAGATTGAAATGAGCACAGATAAAATTCCTTAAGCCAAATATGGAATAGACAAGAGCTACTCCTTGCTCAACGAAATGGACTCAACACCCCATATTAAACGCCTAAGAATATACCTGAGTAGTAAGTATCTTAAAACCTATGGATTGCTATGTCTCCAAAAGAGAATCAAGCGTGTGTACAGGGATATAAACACAGCAGTGATAGGATTGGAGAGGTTCGGTGAGCAAATGAAGACCCTTTGAAGTCATATTGCATGGTACCCATTCCACGGGTTTCAACTACCCAGGTTTAAAGTATTCTTCCTTCAGCTAAAACATGCATGTGGAACCTAGAGTATGATCAACCATGTGATCGGGAGACGTGTTCAAATATGTCTCAGTTTTTGTACCCTGGTACTCGGGTGCAACATTCCAGACACTTTACTAACACTCTCCCGACTTGGAGAGTCAGTCCCTTTAACCTCCTGTTTGGCCCAGTTTGCAATTTCTGCGGAAGATGAACAGGAATAGCGAGAACCAATGAGAGACTAGCTGGAGGTGTCTGGACGGGCAAATTTAACTCTCATTTCCCACCAGGAAGAGGAAATAACCAAAGGCTCAGCGTGCCGTGCCAGAACCAGATTAGGGCCTGAAGCCATCCTGCGGTGTTGCGGCCAGCTCACAAGAAAGCGAGTTGAAGAAAGGAGCTCAGGGGCACTGTAATTCACAAACCTGCAGAGTTATAAATGACAGCTATCGTCCAAAAATATACTGAAGTAAGGCTGCCAAGAGGACTTGAAAGCGGGGCAGAATTGCAGGGAACCGATTTCAGGAGGTAGACTGGAATTGCATTGAAAGCATAGGAAAAGAGGCAGAACGTCCACAATGATGCACTTGGCCAAAAAGGGCGTATGCGTTTTTTCCTGAATATATTCAGCAAAGAACGCATACGCCCTTTTTGGCCAACCAAGCAAACTTGCAAAGGAAATCTGCACTACAATGAAGTCTCACTTCCCCCCGGTCAAAAGGGCCATCTGAAAAAAGTGTAAAATCCAGAAAGGCAGGACAGGCCATGGAGAACTGGGAGCCTTGTTATGCTTATGAGCGGGATGTAAATTGCCAACAGACACTCGGGAGAAGTGTATGGTGTTTCCTGAAACATCTAAAATACAAAGCAACAGAGCCTAGGGCACTTCCACTTATGGTCCTATAGCTTAGGGAAATTAAAATCAAAAAGACACAGAATCCCCAAAGTTTGGGATGCCTCTGTTTACAAGAAAATCGTTTACAGTACAAGTTCAACATCGCAGAAAGTGAAAAATGGATAAAGAAGTTGTGGTATTTACTTACAAAGCAATATCACTCAGCAATGAAATCTATGTCATCAGGCCCTTAGCAGCACAATGAGTGGATTCAGGTATGATGATTCTAACTGAAATAAGTCACACAGAAAAAGAAACATCATAAGATATCAGTAAGACACGGAATGTAAACTTGGCTACAGAGGAACTGAATTACAGAACAGAACAGGGTCTCAAATTTAGAAAACCAACTTATGCTTGCTTAAGGGGAAAGGTGAGTTGGGGTGCTGCATAAAACCAGAGATTGAAATGAGCACAGATAAAGTTCCTTAAGCCAAATATGGAATAGACAAGAGCCAGTCCTTGCTCAACGAAATGGACTCAACACCGCATATTAAACGCCTAAGAATGTACCTGACTAGTAAGTATCTTAAAACCTATGGATTGCTATGTCTCCGAAAGAGAATCAAGCATGTGTACAGGGGCATAAATGCAGCAGTGATAGGATTGGAGAGGTTCGGTGAGCAAATGAAGACCCTTTGAAGTCATATTGCATGGTACCCATTCCACGGGTTTCAACTACCCAGGTTTAAAGTATTCTTCCTTCAGCTAAAACATGCATGTGGAACCTAGAGTATGATCAACCATGTGATCGGGAGACGTGTTCATATATATCTCAGTTTTCCTCCCCTGGTACTCGGGTGCAACTTTCCAGACGCTTTACTAACACTCTCCGCACTTGGAGAGTCAGCGCATTTTACCTCCTGTTACGCCCAGTTTGCAACTTATGCGGAAGATGTACAGGAATAGGGAGAACCAATGAGAGACTAGGTCGAGGTGTCTGGACCGGCAAATTTAACTCTCATTTCCCACCAGGAAGAGGAAAGAACCAAAGGCTCAGTGTGCCGTGCCGGAACCAGATTAGGGCCTGAAGCCATCCTGTGGTGTTGCGGCCAGCTCAAAAGAAATCGAGTTGAAGAAAGGAGTTCAGGGGCACTGTAATTCACAAACCTGCAGAGTTATAAATGACAGCTATCGTCCAAAAATATACTGAAGTAAGGCTGCCAAGAGGACTTGAAAGCGGGGCAGAATTGCAGGAAACCGATTTCAGGAGGTAGACTGGAATTGCATTGAAAGCATAGGAAAAGAGGCAGAACGTCCACAATGATGCACTTGGCCAAAAAGGGCGTATGCGTTTTTTCCTGAATATATTCAGGAAAAAACGCATACGCCCTTTTTGGCCAACCAAGCAAGCTTGCAAAGGAAATCTGCACTACAATGAAGTCTCAATTCCCCCCGGTCAAAAGGGCCATCTGTAAAAAGTGTAAAATCCAGAAAGGCAGGACAGGCCATGGAGAACTGAGAGCCTTGTTATGCTGATGGGCGGGATATAAATTGCCAACAGACACTCGGGAGAAGTGTATGGTGTTTCCTGAAACATCTAAAAAAACAAAGCAACAGAGCCTAGGGCACTTCCACTTATGGTCCTATAGCTTAGGGAAATTAAAATCAAAAAGACACAGCCACCCCAAAGTTTGGGACGCCTCTGTTTACAAGAACCTCGTTTACAGTACAAGTTCAACATCACAGAAAGTGAAAAATGGATAAAGAAGTTGAGGTATTTACTTACAAAGCAATATCACTCAGCAATGAAATCTATGTTATCAGGCCCTTAGCAGCACAATGAGTGGATTCAGGTATGATGATTCTAACTGAAATAAGTCACACAGAAAAAGAAACATCATAAGATATCACTAATACACGGAATGTAAACTTGGCTACAAAGGAACTGAATTCCAAAACAGAACAGGTTCTCAAATTTAGAAAACCAACTTATGCTTGCTTAAGGGGAAAGGTGAGTTGGGGTGCTGCATAAAACCAGAGATTGAAATGAGCACAGATAAAGTTCCTTAAGCCATATATGGAATAGACAAGAGCTACTCCTTGCTCAACGAAACGGACTCAACACCGCATATTAAACGCCTAAGAATGTACCTGACTAGTAAGTATCTTAAAACCTATGGATTGCTATGTCTCCGAAAGAGAATCAAGCATGTGTACAGGCGCATAAACGCAGCAGTGATAGGATTGGAGAGGTTTCGTGAGCAAATGAAGGCCCTTTGAAGTCATATTGCATGGTACCCATTCCACGGGTTTCAACTACCCAGGTTTAAGGTATTCTTCCTTCAGCTAAAACATGCATGTGGAACCTAGAGTATGATCAACCATGTGATCGGGAGACGTGTTGAAATATGTTTCAGTTTTCATACCCTGGTACTCGGGTGCAACATTCTAGTCGCTTTACTAACACTCTCCCGACTTGGAGAGTCAGTCCCTTTAACCTCCTGTTTGGCCCAGTTTGCAATTTCTGTGGAAGATGAACAGGAATAGCGAGAACCAATGAGAGACTAGCTGGAGGTGTCTGGACGGGCAAATTTAACTCTCATTTCCCACCAGGAAGAGGAAATAACCAAAGGCTCAGCGTGCCGTGCCGGAACCAGATTAGGGCCTGAAGCCATCCTGCGGTGTTGCAGCCAGGTCACAAGAAAGCGAGTTGAAGAAAGGAGCTCAGGGGCACTGTAATTCACAAACATGCAGAGATATAAATGACAGCTATCGTCCAAAAATATACTGAAGTAAGGCTGCCAAGAGGACTTGAAAGCGGGGCAGAATTGCAGGGAACCGATTTCAGGAGGTAGACTGGAATTGCATTGAAAGCATAGGAAAAGAGGCAAAACGTCCACAATGATGCACTTGGCCAAAAAGGGCGTATGTGTTTTTTCCTGAATATATTCAGGAAAAAATGCATACGCACTTTTTGGCCAACCAAGGAAACTTGCAAAGGAAATCTGCAATACAATGAACTCTCACTTCCCCCCAGTCAAAAGGGCCATCTGAAAAAAGTGTAAAATCCTGAAAGGCAGGACAGCCCATGGAGAACTTGGAGCCTTGTTATGCTGATGGGCGGGATGTAAATTGCCAACAACCACTGGGGAGAAGTGTATGGTGTTTCCTGAAACATGTAAAAAACAAAGCAACAGAGCCTAGGGCACTTCCACTTATGGTCCTATAGCTTAGGGAAATTAAAATCAAAAAGACACAGCCACCCCAAAGTTTGGGACGCCTCTGTTTACAAGAACCTCGTTTACCGTACAAGTTCAATATCACAGAAAGTGAAAAATGGGTAAAGAACTTGTGGTACTTACGTACAATGCAGTATCACTCAGCAATGAAATCTATGTCATCAGGCCTGTAGCAGCATAATGAGTGGATTCAGGTATGATGATTCTAACTGAAATAAGTCACACAGAAAAAGAAGCATCATAAGATATCACTAATACACGGAATGTAAACTTGGCTACAAAGGAACTGAATTCCAAAACAGAACAGGGTCTCAAATTTAGAAAACCAACTTATGCTTGCTTAAGGGGAAAGGTGAGTTGGGGTGCTGCATAAAACCAGAGATTGAAATGAGCACAGATAAAGTTCCTTAAGCCATATATGGAATAGACAAGAGCTACACCTTGCTCAACGAAATGGACTCAACACCCCATATTAAACGCCTAAGAATGTACCTGACTAGTAAGTATCTTAAAACCTATGGATTGCTATGTCTCCAAAAGAGAATCTATCTTGTGTACAGGGGCATAAACGCAGCACTGATAGGATTGGAGAGGTTCGGTGAGCAAATGAAGACCCTTTGTAGTCATATTGCATGGCACCCATTCCACGGGTCTCAACTCTCCAGGTTTAAGGTATTCTTCCTTCAGCTAAAACATGCATGTGGAACCCAGAGTATGATCAACCGTGTGAACGGGAGACGTGTTCAAATATGTCTCAAATTTCCTCCCCTGGTACTCGGGTGCAACATTCCAGACGCATTACTAACCATCTACCCACATGGAGAGTCAGCGCCTTTAACCTCCTGTTTGGCCCAGTTTGCAATTTCTGCGGAAGATGAACAGGAATAGCGAGAACCAATGAGAGACTAGCTGGAGGTGTCTGGACGGCCAAATTTAACTCTCATTTCCCACCAGGAAGAGGAAATAACCAAAGGCTCAGCGTGCCGTGTCGGAACCAGATTAGGGCCTGAAGCCATCCTGCGGTGTTGCGGCCAGCTCACAAGAAAGCGAGTTGAAGAAAGGAGCTCAGGGGCACTGTAATTCACAATCCTGCAGAGTTATAAATGACAGCTATCGTCCAAAGATATACTGAAGTAAGGCTGACAAGAGGACTTGAAAGCGGGGCAGAATTGCAGGAAACCGATTTCAGGAGGTAGACTGGAATTGCACTGAAAGCATAGGAAAGAGGCAGAACGTCCACAATGATGCACTTGGCCAAAAAGAGCGTATGCGTTTTCTCCTGAATATATTCAGGAAAAAACGCATACGCCCTTTTTGGCCAACCAAGCAAGCTTGCAAAGGAAATCTGCACTACAATGAAGTCTCAATTCCCCCCGGTCAAAAGGCCATCTGTAAAAAGTGTAAAATCCAGAAAGGCAGGACAGGCCATGGAGAACTGAGAGCCTTGTTATGCTGATGGGCGGGATGTAAATTCCAACAGACACTTGGGAGAAGTGTATGGTGTTTCCTGAAACATCTAAAAAACAAAGCAACAGAGCCTAGGGCACTTCCACTTATGGTCCTATAGCTTAGGGAAATTAAAATCAAAAAGACACAGCCACCCCAAAGTTTGGGACGCCTCTGTTTTCAAGAACCTCGTTTACCATACAAGTTCAACATCACAGAAAGTGAAAAATGGATAAAGAACTTGTGGTACTTAAGTACTTTGCAATATCACTCAGCAATGAAATCTATGTCATCAGGCCCTTAGCAGCACAATGAGTGGATTCAGGTACGATGATTCTAACTGAAATAAGTCACACAGAAAAAGAAACATCATAAGATATCACTAATACACGGAATGTAAACTTGGCTACACAGGAACTGAATTACAGAACAGAACAGGGTCTCAAATTTAGAAAACCAACTTATGCTTGCTTAATGGGAAAGGTGAGCTGGGGTGCTGCATAAAACCAGAGATTGAAATGAGCACAGATAAAGTTCCTTAAGTCAAATATGGAATAGACAAGAGCTACTCCTTGCTCAAGAAAAAGGACTCAACACCCCATATTAAACGCCTAAGAATGTACCTGACTAGTAAGTATCTTAAAACCTATGGATTGCTATGTCTCCAAAAGAGAATCAAGCGTGTGTACAGGGGCATAAACGCAGCAGTGATAGGATTGGAGAGGTTCGGTGAGCAAATGAAGACCGTTTGAAGTCATATTGCATGGTACCCATTACACGGTTCTCAACTCTCCAGGTTTAAGGTATTCTTCCTTCAGCTAAAACATGCATGTGGAACCCAGAGTATGATCAACCATGTGAACGTGAGACGTGTTCAAATATGTCTCAGTTTTCCTCCCCTGGTACTCGGGTGCAACATTCCAGACGCTTTACTAACACTCTCCCGACTTGGAGAGTCAGTCCCTTTAACCTCCTGTTTGGCCCAGTTTGCAATTTCTGCAGAAGATGAACAGGAATAGCGAGAACCAATGAGAGACTAACTGGAGGTGTCTGGACGGGCAAATTTAACTCTCATTTCCCACCAGGAAGAGGAAATAACCAAAGGCTCAGCGTGCCGTGCCGGAACCAGATTAGGGCCTGAAGCCATCCTGCGGTGTTGCGGCCAGGTCACAAGAAAGCGAGTTGAAGAAAGGAGCTCAGGGGCACTGTAATGCACAAACCTGCAGAGTTATAAATGACAGCTATCGTCCAAAAATATACTGAAATAAGGCTGCCAAGAGGAATTGAAAGTGGGGCAGAATTGCAGGAAACCGATTTCAGGAGGTAGACTGGAATTGCATTGAAAGCATAGGAAAAGAGGCAGAACGTCCACAATGATGCACTTGGCCAAAAAGGGCGTATGCGTTTTTTCCTGAATATATTCAGGAAAAAACGCATACGCCCTTTTTGGCCAACCAAGCAAGCTTGCAAAGGAAATCTGCACTACAATGAAGTCTCACTTCCCCCCGGTCAAAAGGGCCATCTGAAAAAAGTGTAAAATCCAGAAAGGCAGGACAGGCCATGGAGAACTGGGAGCCTTGTTATGCTGATGGGCGGGATGTAAATTGCCAACAGACACTCAGGACAAGTGTATGGTGTTTCCTGAAACATCTAAAAAACAAAGCAACAGAGCCTAGGGCACTTCCACTTATGGTCCTATAGCTTAGGGAAATTAAAATCAAAAAGACACAGCCACCCCAAAGTTTGGGACGCCTCTGTTTACAAGAACCTCGTTTACAGTACAAGTTCAACATCGCAGAAAGTGACAGATGGATAAAGAAGTTGTGGTATTTACTTACAAAGCAATATCACTCAGCAATGAAATCTATGTCATCAGGCCCTTAGCAGCACAATGAGTGGATTCAGGTATGATGATTCTAACTGAAATAAGTCACACAGAAAAAGAAACATCATAAGATATCAGTAATACATGGAATGTAAACTTGGCTACACAGGAACTGAATTCCAGAACAGAACAGGGTCTCAAATTTAGAAAACCAACTTATGCTTGCTTAAGGGTAAAGGTGAGTTGGGGTGCTGCATAAAACCAGAGATTGAAATGAGCACAGATAAAGTTCCTTAAGCCAAATATGGAATAGACAAGAGCTACTCCTTGCTCAACGAAATGGACTCAACACCGCATATTAAACGCCTAAGAATGTACCTGACTAGTAAGTATCTTAAAACCTATGGATTGCTATGTCTCCAAAAGAGAATCAAGCATGTGTACAGGGGCATAAACGCAGCAGTGATAGGATTGGAGAGGTTCGGTGAGCAAATGAAGACCCTTTGAAGTCATATTGCATGGTACCCATTCCACGGGTTTCAACTACCCAGGTTTAAGGTATTCTTCCTTCAGCTAAAACATGCATGTGGAACCTAGAGTATGATCAACCGTGTGAACGGGAGACGTGTTCAAATATGTCTCAGTTTTCGTACCTGGTACTCGGGTGCAACATTCCAGATGCTTTACTAACACTCTCCCCACTTGGAGAGTCAGCGCCTTTAACCTCCTGTTTGGCCCAGTTTGCAATTTCTGTGGAAGATGAACAGGAATAGGGAGAACCAATGAGAGACTAGCTGGAGGTGTCTGGATGGGCAAATTTAACTCTCATTTCCCACCAGGAAGAGGAAATAACCAAAGGCACAGCGTGCCGTGCCAGAACCAGATTAGGGCCTGAAGCCATCCTGCGGTGTTGCGGCCAGGTCACAAGAAAGCGAGTTGAAGAAAGGAGCTCAGGGGCACTGTAATTCACAAACCTGCAGAGTTATAAATGACAGGTATCGTCCAAAAATATACTGAAGTAAGGCTGCCAAGAGGACTTGAAAGCGGGGCAGAATTGCAGGAAACCGATTTCAGGAGGTAGACTGGAATTGCATTGAAAGCATAGGAAAAGAGGCAGAACGTCCACAATGATGCACTTGGCCAAAAAGGGCGTATGCGTTTTTTCCTGAATATATTCAGGAAAAAACGCATACGCCCTTTTTGGCCAACCAAGCAAGCTTGCAAAGGAAATCTGCACTACAATGAAGTCTCACTTCCCCCCGGTCAAAAAGGCCATCTGAAAAAAGTGTAAAATCCAGAAAGGCAGGACAGGCCATGGAGAACTGGGAGCCTGTTATGCTGATGGGCGGGATGTAAATTGCCAACAGACACTTGGGACAAGTGTATGGTGTTTCCTGAAACACCTAAGAAACAAAGCAACAGAGCCTAGGGCACTTCCACTTATGGTCCTATAGCTTAGGGAAATTAAAATCAAAAAGACACAGCCACCCCAAAGTTTGGGACGCCTCTGTTTACAAGAACCTCGTTTACAGTACAAGTTCAACATCGCAGAAAGTGACAGATGGATAAAGAAGTTGTGGTATTTACTTACAAAGCAATATCACTCAGCAATGAAATCTATGTCATCAGGCCCTTAGCAGCACAATGAGTGGATTCAGGTATGATGATTCTAACTGAAATAAGTCACACAGAAAAAGAAACATCATAAGATATCAGTAATACACGGAATGTAAACTTGGCTACACAGGAACTGAATTCCAGAACAGAACAGGGTCTCAAATTTAGAAAACCAACTTATGCTTGCTTAAGGGTAAAGGTGAGTTGGGGTGCTGCATAAAACCAGAGATTGAAATGAGCACAGATAAAGTTCCTTAAGCCAAATATGGAATAGACAAGAGCTACTCCTTGCTCAATGAAATGGACTCAACACCCCATATTAAACGCCTAAGAATGTACCTGACTAGTAAGTATCTTAAAACCTATGGATTGCTATGTCTCCGAAAGAGAATCAAGCATGTGTACAGGGGCGTAAACGCCGCAGTGATAGGATTGGAGAGGTTCGGTGAGCAAATGAAGACCCTTTGAAGTCATAATGCATGGTACCCATTCCACGGGTTTCAACTACCCAGTTTTAAGATATTCTTCCTTCAGCTAAAACATGCATGTGGAACCTAGAGTATGATCAACCATGTGATCGGGAGACATGTTCAAATATGTCTCAGTTTTCGTACCCTGGTACTCGGGTGTAACATTCCAGACGCTTTACTAGCACTCTCCCGACTTGGAGAGTAAGCCCCTTTAACCTCCTGTTTGGCCCAGTTTGCAATTTCTGCGGAAGATGAACAGGAATAGGGAGAACCAATGAGAGACTAGCTGGAGGTGTCTGGACGGGCAAATTTAACTCTCATTTCCCACCAGGAAGAGGAAATAACCAAAGGCTCAGCGTGCCGTGCCAGAACCAGATTAGGGCCTGAAGCCATCCTGCGGTGTTGCGGCCAGCTCAAAAGAAATCGAGTTGAAGAAAGGAGCTCAGGGGCACTGTAATTCACAAACCTGCAGAGTTATAAATGACAGCTATCGTCCAAAAATATACTGAAGTAAGGCTGCCAAGAGGACTTGAAAGCGGGGCAGAATTGCAGGAAACCGATTTCAGGAGGTAGACTGGAATTGCATTGAAAGCATAGGAAAAGAGGCAGAACGTCCACAATGATGCACTTGGCCAAAAAGGGCGTATGCGTTTTTTCCTGAATATATTCAGGAAAAAACGCATACTCCCTTTTTGGCCAACCAAGCAAGCTTGCAAAGGAAATCTGCACTACAATGAAGTCTCACTTCCCCCCGGTCAAAATGGCCACCTGAAAAAAGTGTAAAATCCAGAAAGGCAGGACAGGCCATGGACAACTGGGAGCCTTGTTATGCTGATGGGCGGGATGTAAATTGCCAACAGCCACTGGGGAGAAGTGTATGGTGTTTCCTGAAACATCTAAAAAACAAAGCAACAGAGCCTAGGGCACTTCCACTTATGGTCCTATAGCTTAGGGAAATTAAAATCAAAAAGTCACAGCCACCCCAAAGTTTGGGACGCCTCTGTTTACAAGATCCTCGTTTATCGTACAAGTTCAATATCACAGAAAGTGAAAAATGGATAAAGAACTTTTGGTACTTACGTACAATGCAGTATCACTCAGCAATGAAATCTATGTCATCAGGCCCTTAGCAGCACAATGAGTGGATTCAGGTACGATGATTCTAACTGAAATAAGTCACACAGAAAAAGAAACATCATAAGATATCAGTAATACACGGAATGTAAACTTGGCTACACAGGAACTGAATTCCAAAACAGAACAGGGTCTCAAATTTAGAAAACCAACTTATGCTTGCTTAAGGGGAAAGGTGAGTTGGGGTGCTGCATAAAACCAGAGATTGAAATGAGCACAGATAAAGTTCCTTAAGCCAAATGTGAAATAGACAAGAGCCAGTCCTTGCTCAACGAAATGGACCCAAAACCCCATATTAAACGCCTAAGAATGTACCTGACTAGTAAGTATCTTAAAACCTATGGATTGCTATGTCTCCGAAAGAGAATCAAGCATGTGTACCGAGGCATAAACGCAGCAGTGATAGGATTGGAGAGGTTCGGTGAGCAAATGAAGACCCTTTGAAGTCATATTGCATGGTACCCATTCCACGGGTTTCAACTACTCAGGTTTAAGGTATTCTTCCTTCAGCTAAAACATGCATGTGGAACCCAGAGTATGATCAACCGTGTGAACGGGAGACGTGTTCAAATATGTCTCAGTTTTCCTCCCCTGGTACTCGGGTGCAACATTCCAGATGCTTTACTAACACTCTCCCCACTTGGAGAGTCAGCGCCTTTAACCTCCTGTTTGGCCCAGTTTGCAATTTCTGCGGAAGATGAACAGGAATAGGGAGAACCAATGAGAGACTAGCTGGAGGTGTCTGGATGGGCAAATTTAACTCTCATTTCCCACCAGGAAGAGGAAATAACCAAAGGCACAGCGTGCCGTGCCAGAACCAGATTAGGGCCTGAAGCCATCCTGCGGTGTTGCGGCCATGTCACAAGAAAGCGAGTTGAAGAAAGGAGCTCAGGGGCACTGTAATTCACAAACCTGCAGAGTTATAAATGACAGCTATCGTCCAAAAATATACTGAAGTAAGGCTGCCAAGAGGACTTGAAAGCGGGGCAGAATTGCAGGAAACCCATTTCAGGAGGTAGACTGGAATTGCATTGAAAGCATAGGAAAAGAGGCAGAACGTCCACAATGATGCACTTGGCCAAAAAGGGCGTATGCGTTTTTTCCTGAATAGACTGGAATTGCATTGAAAGCATAGGAAAAGAGGCAGAACGTCCACAATGATGCACTTGGCCACAAAGGGCGTATGCGTTTTTTCCTGAATATATTCAGGAAAAATATATTCAGGAAATAAATTCAGGAATATATTCAGGAAAAAACGCATACGCCCTTTTTGGCCAACCAAGCAAGCTTGCAAAGGAAATCTGCACTACAATGAAGTCTCACTTCCCCCCGGTCAAAAAGGCCATCTGAAAAAAGTGTAAAATCCAGAAAGGCAGGACAGGCCATGGAGAACTGGGAGCCTTGTTATGCTGATGGGCGGGATGTAAATTGCCAACAGACACTTGGGACAAGTGTATGGTGTTTCCTGAAACACCTAAGAAACAAAGCAACAGAGCCTAGGGCACTTCCACTTATGGTCCTATAGCTTAGGGAAATTAAAATCAAAAAGACACAGCCACCCCAAAGTTTGGGACGCCTCTGTTTACAAGAACCTCGTTTACAGTACAAGTTCAACATCGCAGAAAGTGACAGATGGATAAAGAAGTTGTGGTATTTACTTACAAAGCAATATCACTCAGCAATGAAATCTATGTCATCAGGCCCTTAGCAGCACAATGAGTGGATTCAGGTATGATGATTCTAACTGAAATAAGTCACACAGAAAAAGAAACATCATAAGATATCAGTAATACACGGAATGTAAACTTGGCTACACAGGAACTGAATTCCAGAACAGAACAGGGTCTCAAATTTAGAAAACCAACTTATGCTTGCTTAAGGGTAAAGGTGAGTTGGGGTGCTGCATAAAACCAGAGATTGAAATGAGCACAGATAAAGTTCCTTAAGCCAAATATGGAATAGACAAGAGCTACTCCTTGCTCAACGAAATGGACTCAACACCCCATTTTAAACGCCTAAGAATGTACCTGACTAGTAAGTATCTTAAAACCTATGGATTGCTATGTCTCCGAAAGAGAATCAAGCATGTGTACAGGGGCGTAAACGCCGCAGTGATAGGATTGGAGAGGTTCGGTGAGCAAATGAAGACCCTTTGAAGTCATAATGCATGGTACCCATTCCACGGGTTTCAACTACCCAGTTTTAAGATATTCTTCCTTCAGCTAAAACATGCATGTGGAACCTAGAGTATGATCAACCATGTGATCGGGAGACATGTTCAAATATGTCTCAGTTTTCGTACCCTGGTACTCGGGTGTAACATTCCAGACGCTTTACTAGCACTCTCCCGACTTGGAGAGTAAGCCCCTTTAACCTCCTGTTTGGCCCAGTTTGCAATTTCTGCGGAAGATGAACAGGAATAGGGAGAACCAATGAGAGACTAGCTGGAGGTGTCTGGACGGGCAAATTTAACTCTCATTTCCCACCAGGAAGAGGAAATAACCAAAGGCTCAGCGTGCCGTGCCAGAACCAGATTAGGGCCTGAAGCCATCCTGCGGTGTTGCGGCCAGCTCAAAAGAAATTGAGTTGAAGAAAGGAGCTCAGGGGAACTGTAATTCACAAACCTGCAGAGTTATAAATGACAGCTATCGTCCAAAAATATACTGAAGTAAGGCTGCCAAGAGGACTTGAAAGCGGGGCAGAATTGCAGGAAACCGATTTCAGGAGGTAGACTGGAATTGCATTGAAAGCATAGGAAAAGAGGCAGAACGTCCACAATGATGCACTTGGCCAAAAAGGGCGTATGCGTTTTTTCCTGAATATATTCAGGAAAAAACGCATACGCCCTTTTTGGCCAACCAAGCAAGCTTGCAAAGGAAATCTGCACTACAATGAAGTCTCACTTCCCCCCGGTCAAAAGGGCCACCTGAAAAAAGTGTAAAATCCAGAAAGGCAGGACAGGCCATGGAGAACTGGGAGCCTTGTTATGCTGATGGGTGGGATGTAAATTGCCAACAGCCACTCGGGAGAAGTGTATGGTGTTTCCTGAAACATCTAAAAAACAAAGCAACAGAGCCTAGGGAACTTCCACTTATGGTCCTATAGCTTAGGGAAATTAAAATCAAAAAGACACAGCCACCCCAAAGCTTGGGACGCCTCTGTTTACAAGATCCTCGTTTACCGTACAAGTTCAATATCACAGAAAGTGAAAAATGGATAAAGAACTTGTGGTACTTACGTACAATGCAATATCACTCAGCAATGAAATCTATGTCATCAGGCCCTTAGCAGCACAATGAGTGGATTCAGGTACGATGATTCTAACTGAAATAAGTCACACAGAAAAAGAAACATCATAAGATATCAGTAATACACGGAATGTAAACTTGGCTACACAGGAACTGAATTCCAAAACAGAACAGGGTCTCAAATTTAGAAAACCAACTTATGCTTGCTTAAGGGGAAAGGTGAGTTGGGGTGCTGCATAAAACCAGAGATTGAAATGAGCACAGATAAAGTTCCTTAAGCCAAATGTGGAATAGACAAGAGCCAGTCCTTGCTCAACGAAATGGACTCAAAACCCCATATTAAACGCCTAAGAATGTACCTGACTAGTAAGTATCTTAAAACCTATGGATTGCTATGTCTCCGAAAGAGAATCAAGCATGTGTACAGAGGCATAAACGCAGCAGTGATAGGATTGGAGAGGTTCGGTGAGCAAATGAAGACCCTTTGAAGTCATATTGCATGGTACCCATTCCACGGGTTTCAACTACTCAGGTTTAAGGTATTCTTCCTTCAGCTAAAACATGCATGTGGAACCCAGAGTATGATCAACCGTGTGAACGGGAGACGTGTTCAAATATGTCTCAGTTTTCGTACCTGGTACTCGGGTGCAACATTCCAGATGCTTTACTAACACTCTCCCCACTTGGAGAGTCAGCGCCTTTAACCTCCTGTTTGGCCCAGTTTGCAATTTCTGCGGAAGATGAACAGGAATAGAGAGAACCAATGAGAGACTAGCTGGAGGTGTCTGGATGGGCAAATTTAACTCTCATTTCCCACCAGGAAGAGGAAATAACCAAAGGCACAGCGTGCCGTGCCAGAACCAGATTAGGGCCTGAAGCCATCCTGCGGTGTTGCGGCCAGGTCACAAGAAAGCGAGTTGAAGAAAGGAGCTCAGGGGCACTGTAATTCACAAACCTGCAGAGTTATAAATGACAGCTATCGTCCAAAAATATACTGAAGTAAGGCTGCCAAGAGGACTTGAAAGTGGGGCAGAATTGCAGGAAACCGATTTCAGGAGGTAGACTGGAATTGCATTGAAAGCATAGGAAAAGAGGCAGAACGTCCACAATGATGCACTTGGCCAAAAAGGGCGTATGCGTTTTTTCCTGAATATATTCAGCAAAGAACGCATACGCCCTTTTTGGCCAACCAAGCAAACATGCAAAGGAAATCTGCACTACAATGAAGTCTCACTTCCCCCCGGTCAAAAGGGCGATCTGAAAAAAGTGTAAAATCCAGAAAGGCAGGACAGGCCATGGAGAACTGGGAGCCTTGTTATGCTTATGAGCGGGATGTAAATTGCCAACAGACACTCGGGAGAAGTGTATGGTGTTTCCTGAAACATCTAAAATACAAAGCAACAGAGCCTAGGGCACTTCCACTTATGGTCCTATAGCTTAGGGAAATTAAAATCAAAAAGACACAGCCACCCCAAAGTTTGGGACGCCTCTGTTTACAAGAAAATCGTTTACAGTACAAGTTCAATATCACAGAAAGTGAAAAATGGATAAAGAACTTGTGGTACTTACGTACAATGCAGTATCACTCAGCAATGGAATCTATGTCATCAGGCCCTTAGCAGCACAATGAGTGGATTCAGGTACGATGATTCTAACTGAAATAAGTCACACAGAAAAAGAAACATCATAAGATATCAGTAATACACGGAATGTAAACTTGGCTACACAGGAACTGAATTCCAAAACAGAACAGGGTCTCAAATTTAGAAAACCAACTTATGCTTGCTTAAGGGTAAAGGTGAGTTGGGGTGCTGCATAAAACCAGAGATTGAAATGAGCACAGATAAAGTTCCTTAAGCCAAATGTGGAATAGACAAGAGCCAGTCCTTGCTCAACGAAATGGACTCAAAACCCCATATTAAACGCCTAAGAATGTACCTGACTAGTAAGTATCTTAAAACCTATGGATTGCTATGTCTCCAAAAGAGAATCAAGCGTGTGTACAGGGGCATAAACGCAGCAGTGATAGGATTGGAGAGGTTCGGTGAGCAAATGAAGACCCTTTGAAGTCATATTGCATGGTACCCATTCCACTGGTCTCAACTCTCCAGGTTAAAGTATTCTTCCTTCAGCTAAAACATGCATGTGGAACCCAGAGTATGATCAACCGAGTGAACGGGAGACGTGTTCAAATATGTCTCAGTTTTCGTACCTGGTACTCGGGTGCAACATTCCAGACGCTTTACTAACACTCTCCCCACTTGGAGAGTCAGCGCCTTTAACCTCCTCTTTGGCCCAGTTTACAATTTCTGCGGAAGATGAACAGGAATAGGGAGAACCAATGAGAGACTAGCTGGAGGTGTCTGGACGGGCAAATTTAACTCTCATTTCCCACCAGGAAGAGGAAATAACCAAAGGCTCAGCGTGCCATGCCGGAACCAGATTAGGGCCTGAAGCCATCCTGCGGTGTTGCGGGCAGCTCAAAAGAAAGCGAGTTGAAGAAAGGAGCTCAGGGGCACTGTAATTCACAAACCTGCAGAGTTATAAATGATAGCTATCGTCCAAAAATATACTGAAGTAAGGCTGCCAAGAGGACTTGAAAGCGGGGCAGAATTGTAGGAAACCGATTTCAGGAGGTAGACTGGAATTGCATTGAAAGCATAGGAAAAGAGGCAGAACGTCCACAATGATGCACTTGGCCAAAAAGGGTGTATGCGTTTTTTCCTGAATATATTGAGGAAAAAACGCATACGCCCTTTTTGGCCAACCAAGCAAGCTTGCAAAGGAAATCTGCACTACAATGAAGTCTCACTTCCCCCCGGTCAAAAGGGCCATCTGAAAAAAGTGTAAAATCCAGAAAGGCAGGACAGGCCATGGACAACTGGGAGCCTTGTTATGCTGATGAGCGGGATGTAAATTGCCAACAGACACTCGGGAGAAGTGTATGGTGTTTCCTGAAACATCCAAAAAATCAAAGCAACAGAGCATAGGGCACTTCCACTTATGGTCCTATAGATTAGGGAAATTAAAATCAAAAAGACACAGCCACCCCAATGTTTGGGAAGCCTCTGTTTACAAGAAACTCGTTTACCGTACAATTTCAATATCACAGAAAGTGAAAAATGGATAAAGAACTTGTGGTACTTACGTACAATGCAGTATCACTCAGCAATGAAATCTATGTCATCAGGCCCGTAGCAGCATAATGAGTGGATTCAGGTACGATGATTCTAACTGAAATAAGTCACACAGAAAAAGAAACATCATAAGATATCAGTAATACACGGAATGTAAACTTGGCTACACAGGAACTGAATTCCAAAACAGAACAGGGTCTCAAATTTAGAAAACCAACTTATGCTTGCTTAAGGGGAAAGGTGAGTTGGGGTGCTGCATAAAACCAGAGATTGAAATGAGCACAGATAAAATTCCTTAAGCCAAATATGGAATAGACAAGAGCTACTCCTTGCTCAACGAAATGGACTCAACACCCCATATTAAACGCCTAAGAATATACCTGAGTAGTAAGTATCTTAAAACCTATGGATTGCTATGTCTCCAAAAGAGAATCAAGCGTGTGTACAGGGATATAAACACAGCAGTGATAGGATTGGAGAGGTTCGGTGAGCAAATGAAGACCCTTTGAAGTCATATTGCATGGTACCCATTCCACGGGTTTCAACTACCCAGGTTTAAAGTATTCTTCCTTCAGCTAAAACATGCATGTGGAACCTAGAGTATGATCAACCATGTGATCGGGAGACGTGTTCAAATATGTCTCAGTTTTTGTACCCTGGTACTCGGGTGCAACATTCCAGACACTTTACTAACACTCTCCCGACTTGGAGAGTCAGTCCCTTTAACCTCCTGTTTGGCCCAGTTTGCAATTTCTGCGGAAGATGAACAGGAATAGCGAGAACCATTGAGAGACTAGCTGGAGGTGTCTGGACGGGCAAATTTAACTCTCATTTCCCACCAGGAAGAGGAAATAACCAAAGGCTCAGCGTGCCGTGCCAGAACCAGATTAGGGCCTGAAGCCATCCTGCGGTGTTGCAGCCAGGTCACAAGAAAGCGAGTTGAAGAAAGGAGCTCAGGGGCACTGTAATTCACAAACCTGCAGAGTTATAAATGACAGCTATCGTCCAAAAATATACTGAAGTAAGGCTGCCAAGAGGACTTGAAAGCGGGGCAGAATTGCAGGGAACCGATTTCAGGAGGTAGACTGGAATTGCATTGAAAGCATAGGAAAAGAGGCAGAACGTCCACAATGATGCACTTGGCCAAAAAGGGCGTATGCGTTTTTTCCTGAATATATTCAGCAAAGAACGCATACGCCCTTTTTGGACAACCAAGCAAGCTTGCAAAGGAAATCTGCACTACAATGAAGTCTCACTGCCCCCCAGTCAAAAGGGCCATCTGAAAAAAGTGTAAAATCCAGAAAGGCAGGACAGGCCATGGAGAACTGGGAGCCTTGTTATGCTTATGAGCGGGATGTAAATTGCCAACAGACACTCGGGAGAAGTGTATGGTGTTTCCTGAAACATCTAAAATACAAAGCAACAGAGCCTAGGGCACTTCCACTTATGGTCCTATAGCTTAGGGAAATTAAAATCAAAAAGACACAGAAACCCCAAAGTTTGGGACGCCTCTGTTTACAAGAACCTCGTTTACCATACAAGTTCAACATCGCAGAAAGTGAAAAATGGATAAAGAAGTTGTGGTATTTACTTACAAAACAATATCACTCAGCAATGAAATCTATGTCATCAGGCCCTTAGCAGCACAATGAGTGGATTCAGGTATGATGATTCTAACTGAAATAAGTCACACAGAGAAAGAAACCTCATAAGATATCAGTAAGACACGGAATGTAAACTTGGCTACAGAAGAACTGAATTACAGAACAGAACAGGGTCTCAAATTTAGAAAACCAACTTATGCTTGCTTAAGGGGAAAGGTGAGTTGGGGTGCTGCATAAAACCAGAGATTGAAATGAGCACAGATAAAGTTCCTTAAGCCAAATATGGAATAGACAAGAGCCAGTCCTTGCTCAACGAAATGGACTCAACACCGCATATTAAACGCCTAAGAATGTACCTGACTAGTAAGTATCTTAAAACCTATGGATTGCTATGTCTCCGAAAGAGAATCAAGCATGTGTACAGGGGCATAAATGCAGCAGTGATAGGATTGGAGAGGTTCGGTGAGCAAATGAAGACCCTTTGAAGTCATATTGCATGGTACCCATTCCACGGGTTTCAACTACCCAGGTTTAAAGTATTCTTCCTTCAGCTAAAACATGCATGTGGAACCTAGAGTATGATCAACCATGTGATCGGGAGACGTGTTCATATATATCTCAGTTTTCCTCCCCTGGTACTCGGGTGCAACTTTCCAGACGCTTTACTAACACTCTCCGCACTTGGAGAGTCAGCGCATTTTACCTCCTGTTACGCCCAGTTTGCAACTTATGCGGAAGATGTACAGGAATAGGGAGAACCAATGAGAGACTAGGTCGAGGTGTCTGGACCGGCAAATTTAACTCTCATTTCCCACCAGGAAGAGGAAAGAACCAAAGGCTCAGTGTGCCATGCCGGAACCAGATTAGGGCCTGAAGCCATCCTGTGGTGTTGCGGCCAGCTCAAAAGAAATTGAGTTGAAGAAAGGAGCTCAGGGGCACTGTAATTCACAAACCTGCAGAGTTATAAATGACAGCTATCGTCCAAAAATAGACTGAAGTAAGGCTGCCAAGAGGACTTGAAAGCGGGGCAGAATTGCAGGAAACCGATTTCAGGAGGTAGACTGGAATTGCATTGAAAGCATAGGAAAAGAGGCAGAACGTCCACAATGATGCACTTGGACAAAAAGGGCGTATGCGTTTTTTCCTGAATATATTCAGGAAAAAACGCATACGCCCTTTTTGGCCAACCAAGCAAGCTTGCAAAGGAAATCTGCACTACAATGAAGTCTCAATTCCCCCCGGTCAAAAGGGCCATCTGTAAAAAGTGTAAAATCCAGAAAGGCAGGACAGGCCATGGAGAACTGAGAGCCTTGTTATGCTGATGGGCGGGATGTAAATTGCCAACAGACACTCGGGAGAAGTGTATGGTGTTTCCTGAAACATCTAAAAAAACAAAGCAACAGAGCCTAGGGCACTTCCACTTATGGTCTTATAGCTTAGGGAAATTAAAATCAAAAAGACACAGCCACCCCAAAGTTTGGGACGCCTCTGTTTACAAGAACCTCGTTTACAGTACAAGTTCAACATCACAGAAAGTGAAAAATGGATAAAGAAGTTGAGGTATTTACTTACAAAGCAATATCACTCAGCAATGAAATCTATGTTATCAGGCCCTTAGCAGCACAATGAGTGTATTCAGGTATGATGATTCTAACTGAAATAAGTCACACAGAAAAAGAAACATCATAAGATATCAGTAATACACGGAATGTAAACTTGGCTACACAGGAACTGAATTACAGAACAGAACAGGGTCTCAAATTTAGAATACCAACTTATGCTTGCTTAAGGGTAAAGGTGAGTTGGGGTGTTGCATAAAACCAGAGATTGAAATGAGCACAGATAAAGTTCCTTAAGCCAAATATGGAATAGACAAGAGCTACTCCTTGCTCAACGAAATGGACTCAACACCCCATATTAAACGCCTAAGAATGTACCTGACTAGTAAGTATCTTAAAACGTATGGATTGCTATGTCTCCGAAAGAGAATCATGCATGTGTACAGGGGCATAAACGCAGCAGTGATAGGATTGGAGAGGTTTCGTGAGCAAATGAAGGCCCTTTGAAGTCATATTGCATGGTACCCATTCCACGGGTTTCAACTACCCAGGTTTAAGGTATTCTTCCTTCAGCTAAAACATGCATGTGGAACCTAGAGTATGATCAACCATGTGATCGGGAGACGTGTTGAAATATGTTTCAGTTTTCATACCCTGGTACTCGGGTGCAACATTCTAGTCGCTTTACTAACACTCTCCCGACTTGGAGAGTCAGTCCCTTTAACCTCCTGTTTGGCCCAGTTTGCAATTTCTGTGGAAGATGAACAGGAATAGCGAGAACCAATGAGAGACTAGCTGGAGGTGTCTGGACGGGCAAATTTAACTCTCATTTCCCACCAGGAAGAGGAAATAACCAAAGGCTCACCATGCCGTGCCGGAACCAGATTAGGGCCTGAAGCCATCCTGCGGTGTTGCGGCCAGGTCACAAGAAAGCGAGTTGAAGAAAGGAGCTCAGGGGCACTGTAATTCACAAACATGCAGAGATATAAATGACAGCTATCGTCCAAAAATATACTGAAGTAAGGCTGCCAAGAGGACTTGAAAGCGGGGCAGAATTGCAGGGAACCGATTTCAGGAGGTAGACTGGAATTGCATTGAAAGCATAGGAAAAGAGGCAAAACGTCCACAATGATGCACTTGGCCAAAAAGGGCGTATGTGTTTTTTCCTGAATATATTCAGGAAAAAATGCATACGCACTTTTTGGCCAACCAAGGAAACTTGCAAAGGAAATCTGCACTACAATGAACTCTCACTTCCCCCCAGTCAAAAGGGCCATCTGAAAAAAGTGTAAAATCCTGAAAGGCAGGACAGCCCATGGAGAACTTGGAGCCTTGTTATGCTGATGGGCGGGATGTAAATTGCCAACAGCCACTGGGGAGAAGTGTATGGTGTTTCCTGAAACATGTAAAAAACAAAGCAACAGAGCCTAGGGCACTTCCACTTATGGTCCTATAGCTTAGGGAAATTAAAATCAAAAAGACACAGCCACCCCAAAGTTTGGGACGCCTCTGTTTACAAGAACCTCGTTTACCGTACAAGTTCAATATCACAGAAAGTGAAAAATGGGTAAAGAACTTGTGGTACTTACGTACAATGCAGTATCACTCAGCAATGAAATCTATGTCATCAGGCCCGTAGCAGCATAATGAGTGGATTCAGGTACGATGATTCTAACTGAAATAAGTCACACAGAAAAAGAAGCATCATAAGATATCACTAATACACGGAATGTAAACTTGGCTACAAAGGAACTGAATTCCAAAACAGAACAGGTTCTCAAATTTAGAAAACCAACTTATGCTTGCTTAAGGGGAAAGGTGAGTTGGGGTGCTGCATAAAACCAGAGATTGAAATGAGCACAGATAAAGTTCCTTAAGCCATATATGGAATAGACAAGAGGTACTCCTTGCTCAACGAAACGGACTCAACACCGCATATTAAACGCCTAAGAATGTACCTGACTAGTAAGTATCTTAAAACCTATGGATTGCTATGTCTCCGAAAGAGAATCAAGCATGTGTACAGGCGCATAAACGCAGCAGTGATAGGATTGGAGAGGTTTCGTGAGCAAATGAAGGCCCTTTGAAGTCATATTGCATGGTACCCATTCCACGGGTTTCAACTACCCAGGTTTAAGGTATTCTTCCTTTAGCTAAAACATGCATGTGGAACCTAGAGTATGATCAACCATGTGATCGGGAGACGTGTTGAAATATGTTTCAGTTTTCATACCCTGGTACTCGGGTGCAACATTCTAGTCGCTTTACTAACACTCTCCCGACTTGGAGAGTCAGTCCCTTTAACCTCCTGTTTGGCCCAGTTTGCAATTTCTGTGGAAGATGAACAGGAATAGCGAGAACCAATGAGAGACTAGCTGGAGGTGTCTGGACGGGCAAATTTAACTCACATTTCCCACCAGGAAGAGGAAATAACCAAAGGCTCAGCGTGCCGTGCCGGAACCAGATTAGGGCCTGAAGCCATCCTGCGGTGTTGCGGCCAGGTCACAAGCAAGCGAGTTGAAGAAAGGAGCTCAGGGGCACTGTAATTCACAAACATGCAGAGATATAAATGACAGCTATCGTCCAAAAATATACTGAAGTAAGGCTGCCAAGAGGACTTGAAAGCGGGGCAGAATTGCAGGGAACCGATTTCAGGAGGTAGACTGGAATTGCATTGAAAGCATACGAAAAGAGGCAAAACGTCCACAATGATGCACTTGGCCAAAAAGGGCGTATGTGTTTTTTCCTGAATATATTCAGGAAAAAATGCATACGCACTTTTTGGCCAACCAAGGAAACTTGCAAAGGAAATCTGCAATACAATGAACTCTCACTTCCCCCCAGTCAAAAGGGCCATCTGAAAAAAGTGTAAAATCCTGAAAGGCAGGACAGCCCATGGAGAACTTGGAGCCTTGTTATGCTGATGGGCGGGATGTAAATTGCCAACAGCCACTGGGGAGAAGTGTATGGTGTTTCCTGAAACATGTAAAAAACAAAGCAACAGAGCCTAGGGCACTTCCACTTATGGTCCTATAGCTTAGGGAAATTAAAATCAAAAAGACACAGCCACCCCAAAGTTTGGGACGCCTCTGTTTACAAGAACCTCGTTTACCGTACAAGTTCAATATCACAGAAAGTGAAAAATGGGTAAAGAATTGTGGTACTTACGTACAATGCAGTATCACTCAGCAATGAAATCTATGTCATCAGGCCCGTAGCAGCATAATGAGTGGATTCAGGTATGATGATTCTAACTGAAATAAGTCACACAGAAAAAGAAGCATCATAAGATATCACTAATACACGGAATGTAAACTTGGCTACAAAGGAACTGAATTCCAAAACAGAACAGGGTCTCAAATTTAGAAAACCAACTTATGCTTGCTTAAGGGGAAAGGTGAGTTGGGGTGCTGCATAAAACCAGAGATTGAAATGAGCACAGATAAAGTTCCTTAAGCCATATATGGAATAGACAAGAGCTACACCTTGCTCAACGAAATGGACTCAACACCCCATATTAAACGCTTAAGAATGTACCTGACTAGTAAGTATCTTAAAACCTATGGATTGCTATGTCTCCAAAAGAGAATCTATCTTGTGTACAGGGGCATAAACGCAGCACTGATAGGATTGGAGAGGTTCGGTGAGCAAATGAAGACCCTTTGTAGTCATATTGCATGGCACCCATTCCACGGGTCTCAACTCTCCAGGTTTAAGGTATTCTTCCTTCAGCTAAAACATGCATGTGGAACCCAGAGTATGATCAACCGTGTGAACGGGAGACGTGTTCAAATATGTCTCAGTTTTCCTCCCCTGGTACTCGGGTGCAACATTCCAGACGCTTTACTAACCATCTCCCCACATGGAGAGTCAGCGCCTTTAACCTCCTGTTTGGCCCAGTTTGCAATTTCTGCGGAAGATGAACAGGAATAGCGAGAACCAATGAGAGACTAGCTGGAGGTGTCTGGACGGCCAAATTTAACTCTCATTTCCCACCAGGAAGAGGAAATAACCAAAGGCTCAGCGTGCCGTGCCGGAACCAGATTAGGGCCTGAAGCCATCCTGCGGTGTTGCGGCCAGCTCACAAGAAAGCGAGTTGAAGAAAGGAGCTCAGGGGCACTGTAATTCACAATCCTGCAGAGTTATAAATGACAGCTATCGTCCAAAGATATACTGAAGTAAGGCTGACAAGAGGACTTGAAAGCGGGGCAGAATTGCAGGAAACCGATTTCAGGAGGTAGACTGGAATTGCACTGAAAGCATAGGAAAGAGGCAGAACGTCCACAATGATGCACTTGGCCAAAAAGAGCGTATGCGTTTTTTCCTGAATATATTCAGGAAAAAACGCATACGCCCTTTTTGGCCAACCAAGCAAGCTTGCAAAGGAAATCTGCACTACAATGAAGTCTCAATTCCCCCCGGTCAAAAGGGCCATCTGTAAAAAGTGTAAAATCCAGAAAGGCAGGACAGGCCATGGAGAACTGAGAGCCTTGTTATGCTGATGGGCGGGATGTAAATTCCAACAGACACTTGGGAGAAGTGTATGGTGTTTCCTGAAACATCTAAAAAACAAAGCAACAGAGCCTAGGGCATTTCCACTTATGGTCCTATAGCTTAGGGAAATTAAAATCAAAAAGACACAGCCACCCCAAAGTTTGGGACGCCTCTGTTTACAAGAAACTCGTTTACAGTACAAGTTCAACATCGCAGAAAGTGAAAAATGGATAAAGAAGTTGTGGTATTTACTTACAAAGCAATATCACTCAGCAATGAAATCTATGTCATCAGGCCTATAGCAGCACAATGAGTGGATTCAGGTATGATGATTCTAACTGAAATAAGTCACACAGAAAAAGAAACATCATAAGATATCAGTAATACACGGAATGTAAACTTGGCTACACAGGAACTGAATTACAGAACAGAACAGGGTCTCAAATTTAGAAAACCAACTTATGCTTGCTTAAGGGGAAAGGTGAGTTGGGGTGCTGCATAAAACCAGAGATTGAAATGAGCACAGATAAATTTCCTTAAGCCAAATATGGAATAGACAAGAGCTACTCCTTGCTCAACGAAACGGACTCAACACCGCATATTAAACGCCTAAGAATGTACCTGACTAGTAAGTATCTTAAAACCTATGGATTGCTATGTCTCCGAAAGAGAATCAAGCATGTGTACAGGCGCATAAACGCAACAGTGATAGGATTGGAGAGGTTCGGTGAGCAAATGAAGACCCTTTGAAGTCATATTGCATGGTACCCATTCCACGGGTTTCAACTACCCAGGTTTAAGGTATTCTTCCTTCAGCTAAAACATGCATGTGGAACCTAGAGTATGATCAACCATGTGATCGGGAGACGTGTTCAAATATGTCTCAGTTTTCGTACCCTGGTACTCGGGTGCAACATTCCAGACACTTTACTAACACTCTCCCGACTTGGAGAGTCAGTCCCTTTAACCTCCTGTTTGGCCCAGTTTGCAATTTCTGCGGAAGATGAACAGGAATAGCGAGAACCAATGAGAGACTAGCTCGAGGTGTCTGGACAGGCAAATTTAACTCTCATTTCCCACCAGGAAGAGGAATTAACCAAAGGCTCAGCGTGCCGTGCCGGAACCAGATTAGGGCCTGAAGCCATCCTGCGGTGTTGCGGCCAGCTCAAAAGAAAGCGAGTTGAAGAAAGGAGCTCAGGGGCACTGTAATTCACAAACCTGCAGAGTTATAAATGACAGCTATCATCCAAAAATATACTGAAGTAAGGCTGCCAAGAGGACTTGAAAGCGGGGCAGAATTGCAGGAAACCGATTTCAGGAGGTAGACTGGAATTGCATTGAAAGCATAGGAAAAGACGCAGAACGTCCACAATGATGCACTTGGCCAAAAAGTGCGAATGCGTTTTTTCCTGAATATATTCAGGAAAAAACACATACGCCCTTTTTGGCCAACCAAGCAAGCTTGCAAAGGAAATCTGCACTACAATGAAGTCTCAATTCCCCCCGGTCAAAAGGGCCATCTGAAAAAAAGTGTAAAATCCAGAAAGGCAGGACAGGCCATGGAGAACTGGGAGCCTTGTTATGCTGATGGGCGGGATTTAAATTGCCAACAGCCACTCAGGAGAAGTGTATGGTGTTTCCTGAAACATCGAAGAAACAAAGCAACAGAGCCTAGGGCACTTCCACTTATGGTCGAATAGTTTAGGGAAATTAAAATCAAAAAGGCACAGCCACCCCAAAGTTTGGGATGCCTCTGTTTACAAGAACCTCGTTTACAGTACAAGTTGAATATCAAAGAAAGTAAAAAACTGATAAAGAACTTGTGGTACTTACGTACAATGCAGTATCACTGAGCAATGAAATCTATGTCATCAGGCCCGTAGCAGCATAATGAGTGGATTCAGGTACGATGATTCTAACTGAAATAAGTCACACAGAAAAAGAAACATCATAAGATATCACTAATACACGGAATGTAAACTTGGCTACACAGGAACTGAATTCCAAAACAGAACAGTGTCTCAAATTTAGAAAACCAACTTATGCTTGCTTAAGTGGAAAGGTGAGTTGGGTTGCTGCATAAAACCAGAGATTAAAATGAGCACAGATAAAGTTCCTTAAGCCAAATATGGAATAGACAAGAGCTACTCCTTGCTCAACGAAATGGACTCAACTCCCCATATTAATCGCCTAAGAATGTACCTGACTAGAAAGTATCTTAAAACCTATAGATTGCTATGTCTCCAAAATAGAATCAAGCGTGTGTACAGGGGCATAAACGCAGCAGTGATAGGATTGGAGAGGTTCAGTGAGCAAATGAAGACCCTTTGACGTCATATTGCATGGTACCCATTCCACGGGTTTCAACTACCCAGGTTTAAGGTATTCTTCCTTCAGCTAAAACATGCATGTGGAACCCAGAGTATGATCAAACGTGTGAACGGGAGACGTGTTCAAATATGTCTCAGTTTTTGTCCCTTGGTACTCTGGTGCAACATTCCAGATGCTTTACTAACACTCTCCCGACTTGGAGAGTCAG
>NW_027646401.1:0-25181 GCF_951394435.1 Stenella coeruleoalba
ACTAACTGCAGACTGTGCGATACCAGATCTTAAAGGCATTGACTCCATGTGGGGATGTTGTTAGTAAAGCGGCTGGAATGTCGATCCGGAGCCCCAGGAGAGGAAAAATGAGGTGCGTTTTAGAAACCTTTCCCGATCATATGGTATACCAGTCGCTGGGTTTCCCAAGCATGGTTTAGCTGTAGGAAGATTCCCTTCAACCTGGAGTGTTGGGACCCTTGGACTGAGTAGCATGAAGTATTGCATTAAACTTTCGGCAGTTGCTCACCAAAGCTCACCAATCCTGTCAGCCCCAAGTGTCCAGCCTTATGTCTTATCCAGCTGTGGGTTTATATGTGGTCAATCCAGGTTGCATCACAGCCCCTGAGCGAATTTTGTAAGAATTTTTCTCTCTTTCATTGTTTCAGCGTTTTGTTTTTAAAATTTATTTCTATAATGGGGTTTAGCTCCTTTTCACTGCTGTGTTTGTGCCGCTCTGCACACACTTGATTCCCTTATGGAGATATATCAATACATGGGTTTTAAGATTCTTATTCCTCAGATATATTTCTCTGCGGTGTATAGGGTGTGTTGAGGCCTGTTCATTAAGCAAGGTGTAGATCTTGTCTAATACCTATTTGGTTTATTGAACGGTATCTGTGCTAATTTCAAACTCTGGTTTTATGCATCACCCCACCTCTCCTTTCCCCTTAAGCTGACATAAGTGTGTTTTCTAAATGTGAGACACTGTTCTGTAATTCATTTCTTGTGCAGCCATATTTACCCTCCCTCTATAAGTGATATCTTATGATATGTTTCTTTTTCTGTTTGACTTATTTCAAGTAGTATTATCGGACCTAAATCCACTCTTTATCCTTCTACTAGCCTTATTACATTGATTTCATGGTGAAGAGATATTCCATTGTACATAAGTACCACATCTTCTTTATCCATTGTTCTCTTTCCTGGGATATTTAAGGTGTACTGAAGTTGAGGTTCTTGTAAACAGAGTAGCCCTAAACTGTGGTGTGCTTGTGTCTTGTTGATTTTTAGACTTCCCTAGATATACTCCCATGATTGGAAGTGTCCTATGCTCTGTAGCTCTGTTTTTTAGATGATTTAGGAACCACCATACGCTTCTCCAGAGTGGCTCTCGGCAGTTCACACACTGCCCATCAGCGTATAAAGGCTCCCTGTTCTCCATGGCCTGTCCTGCATTTCTGGTTTTTACAATTTTTTAGGATGGCCCTTTTGACCGGTGGGAAGTGAGACTTCTTTGTTGTGCACATTTGCATTGCTTGCTTGCTTCGTTGCCCATAAAGTGCGTATGCGTTTTTTCCTGGATATAATCAGGAAAAAACGCATACGCCCTTTTGGGCCAACTGCATCATTGTCGAAATTCTGCCGCTTTTCATGTGCGTTAAAGACGAGTCCAATCTATCTCTTGAAATCTGTTTCTTGCAATTCTGTCTTGCATTCAGATCCTCTTCTTTGCCTTACCTCAACATATTTTTGGACGTTAGTTTTCATTTATAACTCTGCAGGTTTGTGAATTGCAGTGACCCTGAGCTCCATTGTTTAAGTTGCTCTTTTGTGAGCTGGCCTCAAACCCGCAGGATTGCTTCAGGCCCTATTTTGGCTCCGGCGAGGCAGGCTGAGCCTTCCTTTAATTCTTACTCTTAATGGGAAATTAGAGTGATATGTGCCCATCCAAACCCCTACAACTCTTCTCTCATTGGTTCCCCCTCTTCCCGTTCATCCTCCTCACAATTTGCAAAATGTGTGAAACAGAAGTTTAAATGTGCTGATTCTCCAAGTGGGGAGATTCTAAGTAGCGTGGCTGGAATGGTGAACAGGAGCACCAGGAGAGGATAAATGAGGTGCATTTTAGACACATCTCCCGATCACATGGTGTACAGTCCTCTGGGTTTTCCATGCATGTTTTAGCTGTAGGAAGATCCCTTGAACCTGCAGATTTGGGACCCATTGAATGGGTACCAGGTAGTATTACTTTAAAGGGTGTGCATTTCCTCACCCAACCTCACATTTCTCTTAGCGCAAACAGTTTCCAGCCTTATGTCTCATCCTGCTGTGGGTCTAGATGTGTTCAATCCATGTTGCATCACCGTCCCTGAGGAAAAGTTGTAAGAGGTTTTCTCTGTCTCTCTGTCGTTTATTTTTTTCAATTTATTACTATATTGGTTACAGCTGATTTTCAAAGCTCTGTTTCTTGCTGCTGTACATCCACTTGATTCACGTACAGAGAGACATCAATAAATTCTTTTTCAGATTCTTACCAGTCGTATATATTCTTTTCCGGTGACTTGAGTGTGCTGAGTGCAGTTCTTTTAGCTACCGTGTAGGCCTTGTTGATTATCAGTTTGGTATTTGGAATGGTATCTTTGCTAATTTCAACCTCCTGGATGATGCCTCACCCCTCCCCACCTTTCCCGTTTAGCAGCCTTATGCGTGTTTTCTACATATTTGACTATGTTTTTGTTTTGTAATTTATTTCATGTGTAGCCATTTTGGATTCCACCTTTAAGTGATATCTTATGATATGTGTCTTTTTCTTTTTGAATTCTGTCACTTAGAATGATCATACGTAACTCCTCCGGAGTCGTTACAACTGGCCATATTTCATTGATTTCCAGGCTGAATAATATTCCACTCTACCTAAGTACCACATCTCTATCCATTTTTTCCCTCCAGAGACATTTAAGTTATATCCTAGTCGAGGATCTTTTAAACAGAGAGGGGGTAAACATTGGGGTGCCTGTGTCCTCTCGATTTTTGTTTTTCCCAAGATATACGCCCATGAGTGCAAGTGCCCTATGCTCTGTAGCTCATTTTTTAGATGCTTTAGTAAACACAATACACTTCTCCAGAATGGCCGTTGGCAATATACATTTCCACTATAAGTCTCACAGGGCTCCCTCTTCTCGTTGCCCTGTCCTGCATTTCTGTTGTTTACGCTTTATGAGGATGGCTCTTCTGACTGATGCGAAGTGATATCTTTTGTAGTATTGACTTCCAGTGCCCACCTGATTGGTTGGCTAAAAAAGTGTATGCCCTTTTCTTGAATATATACAGAAAAGAACGCATACACCCTTTTTGGCCAACTGCAATGTTGGCAATGTTGGCAATGTTCAGCTCCTTTTCTTGTGCTTAATGGCGAGTCCTTTCTACCTCCTCAAATCCCTTTCCTGCCATTCTCCCTTGCTTACAAGTCCTTTTCTCTGACTTTCCTCAAGACATTTTTCAGTGATGGATATTTTCAACTCTGCAGTTTTGTGAATTTTACTGCCCCTGAGTTCCATTGTTCAACTTGTGTTTATGGGAACTGGCCACAAAGCAGCGGGATTTCCTCAAGCCCTATACTGTTTCCATGGGCAACCCTAGCCTTTGGTCAATTCGTCTTCCTGATTGGAAATTAGAGTGACATGTGCCTGTCTGAACACCTAGGACTTGTCTCTCATTGTTCCTCATCCTTCCGCTTCATCCTCTGGACAAATTCCAAACTGTACACAACAGGATGTTGACAGTGCTGACATCTCCAAGTGGGGAGACTGTTAGTAAAGACGCTGGAGGGGTGAACCCGAGCACCAGGAGATGAGGAGATAAGATGCCTTTTCCAAACTCTTCCCGATCAGATGGTATACCATCCTCTGGGTGTGACAGACATGTTTTAGCAGTAGGAAGAGTCCCATTCATGTAAGGAGAACACCAGGGCTTTTTCAAAATCAGTGTCTCCCCGAAACCCAAACTGGGGAAGTTTTTAAGCTACGGCTACACATATGTTCATTAAGGGCCTTGGGAAGTAGGCAGAGTCCAAACTTTAGATGATTGAAGTCTTCAGGGTCAGAAGCACTCACCACCAGCTTCCCTTAGGCTACACTTTAACTGTCATTGATAGATGATGTCAATAAAAATATCTATTCTTTTTCAGATTATTTCCCCTTATAGGTTATTGCAAAATGTTGAGTGTAGTTCCCTGTGCTATACAGTAGTTCCTTGTTGATGATCTATTTTATACATAGCAGTGTGTATGTGTTCATTCCAAACTGTTAATTTATCCCTCCTCCCACCTTTCCCCTTTGGTAATAATAAATTATAAGATTTTATACTTCTCAGAAATGGGGGAGCTGAAAGAGAGGTATCATTTTCAATGGAAAAGCATTTAAAACAAGATTGAAGGTTTAACCAAGATTATTAGCTGTACATCCTTGGAAAGAAATCACTTCGTTTCTCTAATATTGACCTGACAAATAAGACAAACCTTTTCACTGAACTTGCTTATAAAAAGTGATGGAAATATCAAATGGAAGTGTTAAAAACATCTTATTTTACCCGAGCCTTATACACTGTTCTATGTTAACTACAGTTTGGCTCACACATCTGTTCATTGAGGTTACAATAGTCTCAATTTCTGTTACTGATCCTCCAGAGTGGACCCCAACAAGTGTCCCCCTGCCCAGTGTCATTGGGGCCAACAGATCGAGACTGAGTTTGGTTCACAAGCAAAGGAAACTTTATATTTTGATCAGAGAATGGAGAGGTGAGAGCATGCACTACCCCGTGGGCTGTGGGCTGGGCTGCTGTGTAGAGATCCTGTCAGAGTCAGTGGGAGGGAGGGAGGCGGCGGAGCTCTCGAGGGCCGGGTTGGCTGTAGCTCAGGCTCTATATCGTGGAGTCTGCACTGGGCCCCAGGAGCTGAGGTGTCGACCCAGCCATTCTGCACTAGGAAATCTGGTCTGAAGTGCCGGGTGTGGAACCTCTGCATGCGGGACCCTAGGAGCACGTGAAATTAGACAAAGCACAAAGGATAAAAAAGGTTAGACTTGACTTTATTGCCCAGATTCTATTTTTATCTCCCAGGGATTTTTAATGGGCTTTGCTGGGGACAAACCCCTCCTCTGCCTTTTGTCCCGTTCCTCATTCTTGGAGTGCTGAGGGTGCAGACCCTTCTTCTGTAACTGCTGAGTGCTGAGTTGGGAGCCCTCATACCCTGGGGCGAGGGTCAGAGCTTCTCCCCAGCAGCCTCCCGGTGACGTTGATTGTCCCCAGGACCCCTGCCTCCCTGCTCGTCCACCTGAGCACCAGCATTGGAAGTGTTATAGATTCTAATGACCTTTAAGGGTCCAGGAAAGAGATGTGCAGAGACGCTGTGGGGGCCGGTTTCACCCCGCCCCACATTTGTTCGGCCACCTTAGGCTGACCGTCTCTGCCAGCCTAGATGCTCTGACCAGTAGTCTGCGCTTTCTTCAATTAGGTCCCTGAATTAACGTACAAACAGCACCAGGTGTCAGAGCCCTGCCCGCTCAACTCCCAGACAGTCCAGGGTCAGTGGTGACCAAGGACCATGATGGCTACTGAGTCAACAGCCTTTTGAAGTAAACAGGAGTCCAGCCGGTCTTATTGGCCACCATCATCACGGTGTCTGTAGGCTTTTCTATGGTGACAGTGTGGTATACTGTTCCCCCGCCAAGATTATTAGCTCCCCTCTGGGTGCAGTAAGTCCTGCAAGCAGTAGTCTACTCTTTTGGGACACACTCTTGTTGTTTTATGAGAGAAACTCCAGGTCAAGTGATGTTCACACGAGTCGTCATGGTGCCCTGTTGCCCCCGGTTATCTCTCTGGATGTTGGAGTTGGAGGGCCTCCTCACTCGAGGTCGGTGTGCCCACGGAGCGAACCCTGCAACTTCAGGGCATGGTTGGTGGTTAGGATCACCACGTGGGGTCCTTTTCCCTTAGGAGGGAGGTGGCCTTTTGGGCTGCTGATTTCCAGGTTTTTAGATACCGCCAGTATCTTGGCCAGATGTGGCAGTGGGCCAAGCCCCTTAGTGACCGTAGTTTATCCTACCTGGATGGCATTCTTGCATTGTTCCATTTCAAGTGGTCCCAGTTTTTGCACTAATTCTCCAATGACGATTCACCTTTCACCGGGAATGTAAAGGTCAAAGGGTTTAGCTAAATTAGGGAGTTCCAGGGCAAGGGTCTGAATTGACTGCTCTTTCCATTCTTGAAAGGCCACTTCTGGATTCTATTCAAAAGGATCATCATCTTTTCCTTTCAGTGTTTCATATAGAGGCCCAGCTAGTAGACTGTAGTTAGGGATCCAGAAGCAGCAAACCCTGGCCTCCCCAGGAACCCCTAAGCTGTCTTCTAGTTTTAGAAAGGGGTAAGGCTGAAAATGGTTTCTTCCCTTTCCTGGGATGGGCTTCTCTGACCTTCTGTGAGAATGAAGCCCAGGCAGGTCACCGCAGTCTGTGATATTTGAGCTTTTTCTTGGACAACTTCTATCCTTTATTGGCTTGGTAGTTCAGAGGCCTCCTTAGTAGGGCTGGTGATCAGAATGTCGTCTGCATATTGAAGGAGGGTTTCCTTTTCCAGAGGTAGAACTTTTAGGTCTTTAGCTAAGCTTTCCCCAAAGATGGTGTGGGAATTTTTGCACCCTTGGGGCCAGACGGCCCGGAAGTATTGTTTTAGTTGTATGTTGAGTCCTGCCACTCACAAGCCAAAATTTCTTGTGACTCTGGGACTAATGGAATACAAAAGAAGGCATCATTGAAGACTAATACAGAATACCATGTCCTGGTGGTTGGTAGAATGACCAGCAGGGTGTAGGAATTAGGAGCAACTGGAGGTATATCCTCGGTGGCTTCACTGACTGTCCTGACATCCTTTACCAGGTCCCCAGCAGCCCATGGGGCTCTCGTGGTCAGACCAATCCCAGAATATGGAGCTCACCTGGGCAGGTACCCCACCCCCACCCCAGCCCACGGGGCTCTCGTGGTCAGGCCCCTCCCAGGATACAGAGCTACCCTTGCAGGTACCGTGGCAGGGCTGGGCACACAGGAACCGTGCACATAGCCCTCATTGCAGAGCACCCCCAGCTCACCTGTCGCTCAGAGCTGACACAGAGCACCTCAGAGCAGGACTTGAACTAACAAACAGCAGCTGCGACAGGTCTGTGACCCTGGGCATCACTCCGTGAGGCCTCCCTCCACCTGGTCTTCCAGAGACTTCCACTGCACCCGGGGCACCAGGCCTCTGTCTCCAACCACGACCCACCCCTCCTCTCCCTGACTCCTGGGTTCCTCTCATTAGGAGAGGGTTTTCTTGAAGTTGTCTCCCACTCATGGGCCAGATAAAATGATTAGAAAACAAGCCAAAGCTGCAGCCCCTTGTCTATCCTGACTCTCAGGAGCCCACACCTGTTCCTTGGACCTGGCCGGTTCAGCAAGTTCCATTTTCTGCAACTGTGAGCCCCTGAGGGGTGATGATTGGCTGACCTGGGCAGCCTTACCGTGCCGGCCAGCCCTCCCCAGGTGTGCCTGGGTTGAGATCAATATAAATACCACTCCAGGCAGCAAGAGCCCCTGCAGCCGTGCCTGACGCCATTTTCTCTGCCCTGTCAGCAGTCTCGGGGCTGGGCTGGTGGGAGGGAGTGAGAGGCCACGGCTTTGTGGGTGGCCCAGTGTGAGTGGGGCTCTGCTGGACTTTCTGCAGCAGTTGCCAGGCTGCCACCTGCTAAAGAAGAGGATGTGTCACCCATACCTGCTGCTGGAATTTCTCCCTGGGCAGAGGTGAGGAAGGAAAAAAGCAGTGGGGGCAGGGACAGGACGGGTATCTCAGGCAGGGAAATGGAAATCTTCCAGAAGAGCACCCAGGGCCAGGACCATCCTGGCTGGCCTGCAGGCACCAAGTCGGCTGGCATGCTGTCACTCGTGTGGCTCTATGGCCCTTCCTCTAGGCTTTCAAGTCCTTGTATATATTCAGGTGTTTTACCTGGGACGGGTGGGAATAGTTCAGCAGCAACTGGCCTGGGGCTCAGCTCACGTTTACTCACAGATGCCTCGGCACGGTGCCCCAGCTTTGCAATGAGGACGCTTGTTGCGTGGGGGCTGCTGGCTGAATGGGAGACGATTCCCCACCACTGACCAACTTCAGAATTGTTTACAACTGGAGCAAGTGCCCTGATACGGTTTTCCTCTGTGGAACTGGTGGGTTCTGTGTTTTTTTTCTCTTTTTCGTTTTTGGTTCAAGGTAGATTTTATTCCTCTTTTTTGTATTTACAGATATAAGCATGGAAATAATTTATTCATATAAATACATGTATGTGCAGGGAATAATTGTTTTTTCTGTTTTATTTTTTAAATTTTACTTCTTTTTAATTTTGAATTTTATTTTATATTTTTATACAGCAGGTTCTTATTGGTTATCTATTTTATACATATAAATGTATACATGCCAATCCCAGTCTCTCAACTCCTCCCACCACCACCCCCCCAACAGCTTTCCCCCCTTGTTGTCCATACGTTTGTTGTCTACATCTGTTGCTCTATTTATGCCTTGCAAAATGGTTAATCTGTACAGTTTTTCTAGGTTCCACATATATGCATGAATATACAAGATTTGTTTTTCTCCTTCTGACTTACTTCACTCTGTATGACAGTCTCTAGATCCATCGACGTCTCTACAAATGACCCAATTTCATTCCTTTTCATGGCTTAGTAATATTCCATTTTATATATGTACCACAGCTTTATGCATTCGTCTGTCTGTGGGCATTTAGGTTGCTTCCATTACCTCGATATTGTAAATAGTGATGCAATGAACATTGCGGTGAATGACTCTTTTTGATTTATGGTTTTGTCTGGGTATATGTCCAGTACTGGGATTGCTGTATCATATGGTAATTCTATTGTTAGTTTCTTAAGAAATTCCATATTGTTCTCCATAATGACTGTATCAATTTATATTCCCAACAATAGTGGAAGAGGGTTCCTTTTCTCCACACCCTTTCCAGCATTTTTTGTTTGTAGATTTTCAATGATGCCTATTCTACCAGGTGTGAGGTGATACCTCATTGTTGAATCCATTTCGTTGAGCAAGGGGTAGCTCTTGTCTATTACATATTTGGCTTATGGAACGGTATCTGTGCTAATTTCAAACTCTGCTTTTATGCAGCACCCCAACTCACCTTCCCCCTTAAGCAGGCATAAGTTGGTTTTCTAAACTTGAGACCCTGTTCTGTTTTGTAATTCAGTTCATGTGTAGCCAAGTTCACATTTCGTGTATTAGTGATACCTTATGATGTTTCTTTTTCTGTGTGACTTATTTCACTTAGAATCATCGTGCCTCAATCCACTCATTATGCTGGTACGGGCCTGGTGACATAGATTTCATTGCTGAGTGGTATTCTGTTGTACAGAAGTACCGCAACTTCTTTATCCATTATTTGCTCTCTGGGATATTTAACTTGTGCCGGAGAAGAGATTCCTGTAAAAAGAGCCGTCCCAAATTTTGGGGTTGCTGTGTCTTTTTGATATTAATTTCCCTAAGCTATAGGACCATAAGTGGAAGTGCCCTAGGCTCTGTTGCTTTGTTTTTTAGATGTTTCAGGAAACACCATACACTTCTCCCGAGTGTCTGTTGGCAATTTACATCCCGCCCATCAGCATAACAAGGCTCCCAGTTCTCCATGGCCTGTCCTGCCTTTCTGGATTTTACACTTTATTCTGATGGCCCTATTGACCGGGGGGAAGTGAGACTTCATTGTAGTGCAGATTTCCTTTGCAAGCTTGCTTGGTTGGCCAAAAAGGGCGTATGCGTTTTTTCCTGAATATATTCAGGAAAAAACGCATATGCCCTTTTGGCAAAGTGCATCATTGTGGACGTTCTGCCTCTTTTCCTACGCTTTCAATGCAATTCCAGTCTACCTCCTGAAATCGGTATCCTGCAATTCTGCCCCGCTTTCAAGTCCTCTTGGCAGCCTTACTTCAGTCTATTTTTGGACGATAGCTGTCATTTATAACTCTGCAGGTTTGTGAATTACAGAGACCCTGAGCTCATTTCTTCAACTCGCTTTCTTTTGAGCTGGCCGCAACACCGCAGGATGGCTTCAGGCCCTAATCTGGTTCCGGCACGGCACGCTGAGCCTTTGGTTATTTCCTCTTCCTGGTGGGAAATGAGAGTTAAATTTGCCCGTCCAGACACCTCCAGCTAGTCTCTCATTGGTTCTCCCTATTCCTGTTCATCTTCCACAGAAATTGCAAACTGGGCCAAACAGGAGGTTAAAGGCACTGACTCTCCAAGTCGGGAGAGTGTTAGTAAAGGGTCTGGAATGTTGCACCCGAGTACCAGGGGAGGAAAACTGAGACATATTTGAACACGTCTCCCGTTCACACGGTTGATCATACTCTGGGTTCCACATGCATGTTTTAGCTGAAGGAAGAATACCTAAAACCTGGAGAGTTGAGACCCGTGGAATGGGTACCATGCAATATGACTTCAAAGCGTCTTCATTTGCTCACCGAACCTCTCCAATCCTATCACTGCTGCGTTTATGCCCCTGTACACACGCTTGATTCTCTTTCGGAGACATAGCAATCCATAGGTTTTAAGATACTTACTAGTCAGGTACATTCTTAGGCGTTTAATATGGGGTGTTGAGTCCATTTCGTTGAGCAAGGAGTAGCTCTTGTCTATTCCATATTTGGCTTAAGGAACTTTATCTGTGCTCATTTCAATCTCTGGTTTTATGCAGCACCCCAACTCACCTTCCCCCTTAAGCAAGCGTAAGTTGGTTTTCTAAACTTGAGACACTGTTCTGTTTTGTAATTCAGTTCATGTGTAGCCAAGTTCACATTCTGTGTATTAGTGATACCTTATGATGTTTCTTTTCTGTGTGACTTATTTCAGTTCGAATCATCATACCTGAATCCACTCATTATGCTGCTACGGGCCTGATGACATAGATTTCATTGCTGAGTGATATTGCATTGTACGTAAGTACCACAAGTTCTTTATCCATTTTTCACTTTCTGTGATATTGAACTTGTACCGTAAATGAGGTTCTTGTAAACAGAGCCGTCCCAAACTTTGGGGTGGCTGTGTCTTTTTGATTTTAATTTCCCTAAGCTATAGGACCATAAGTGGAAGTGCCCTAGGCTCTGTTGCTTTGTTTTTTAGATGTTTCAGGAAACACCATACACTTCTCCAGAGTGGCTGTTGGCAATTTACATCCCGCCCATCAGCATAAGAAGGCTCCCAGTTCTCCATGGCCTGTTGTGCCTTTATGGATTTTACACTTTTTTCAGATGGCCCTTTTGACCAGGGGGAAGTGAGACTTCATTGTAGTGCAGATTTCCTTTGCAAGCTTGCTTGGTTGGCCAAAAAGGGCGTATGCGTTTTTTCCTGAATATATTCAGGAAAAAACGCATACGCCCTTTTTGGCCAAGTGCATCATTGTCGAGTTTCTGACTCTCTTCATATGCTTTCAATGCAATTCCAGTCTACCTCCTGAAATCGGTTTCCTGCAATTCTGCCTTGCTTTCAATGCCTCTTCATAGCCTTACCTCAATATATTTTTTAAAAATAGTTGGCCTTTATAACTCTGCAGGTTTTTGAATTGCAGTGGCCCTTAGCTCCATTTTTTAGCTCTTATTTTTGTGGTCTTGCCCCATAACCACAGGATTCCTTGAAGCCCTATTTTTCTTCTGGGGCACCTTGCTGTGCCTTTGGTTAATTCTTCTTACTGATGTGATATTAGAGTGACATGTGCCCATTGAAACCGCTACAGCTAGTTTCTCACTGGTTCCCCCTATTCCCATTCATCCTCTGCACTAACTGCAGACTGTGCGATACCAGATCTTAAAGGCATTGACTCCATGTGGGGATGTTGTTAGTAAAGCGGCTGGAATGTCGATCTGGAGCCCCAGGAGAGGAAAAATGAGGTGCGTTTTAGAAACCTTTCCCGATCATATGGTATACCAGTCGCTGGGTTTCCCAAGCATGGTTTAGCTGTAGGAAGATTCCCTTCAACCTGGAGTGTTGGGACCCTTGGACTGAGTAGCATGAAGTATTGCATTAAACTTTCGGCAGTTGCTCACCAAAGCTCACCAATCCTGTCAGCCCCAAGTGTCCAGCCTTATGTCTTATCCAGCTGTGGGTTTATATGTGGTCAATCCAGGTTGCATCACAGCCCCTGAGCGAATTTTGTAAGAATTTTTCTCTCTTTCATTGTTTCAGCGTTTTGTTTTTAAAATTTATTTCTATAATGGGGTTTAGCTCCTTTTCACTGCTGTGTTTGTGCCGCTCTGCACACACTTGATTCCCTTATGGAGATATATCAATACATGGGTTTTAAGATTCTTATTCCTCAGATATATTTCTCTGCGGTGTATAGGGTGTGTTGAGGCCTGTTCATTAAGCAAGGTGTAGATCTTGTCTAATACCTATTTGGTTTATTGAACGGTATCTGTGCTAATTTCAAACTCTGGTTTTATGCATCACCCCACCTCTCCTTTCCCCTTAAGCTGACATAAGTGTGTTTTCTAAATGTGAGACACTGTTCTGTTCTGTAATTCATTTCTTGTGCAGCCATATTTACCCTCCCTCTATAAGTGATATCTTATGATATGTTTCTTTTTCTGTTTGACTTATTTCAAGTAGTATTATCGGACCTAAATCCACTCTTTATCCTTCTACTAGCCTTATTACATTGATTTCATGGTGAAGAGATATTCCATTGTACATAAGTACCACATCTTCTTTATCCATTGTTCTCTTTCCTGGGATATTTAAGGTGTACTGAAGTTGAGGTTCTTGTAAACAGAGTAGCCCTAAACTGTGGTGTGCTTGTGTCTTGTTGATTTTTAGACTTCCCTAGATATACTCCCATGATTGGAAGTGTCCTATGCTCTGTAGCTCTGTTTTTTAGATGATTTAGGAACCACCATACGCTTCTCCAGAGTGGCTCTCGGCAGTTCACACACTGCCCATCAGCGTATAAAGGCTCCCTGTTCTCCATGGCCTGTCCTGCATTTCTGGTTTTTACAATTTTTTAGGATGGCCCTTTTGACCGGTGGGAAGTGAGACTTCTTTGTTGTGCACATTTGCATTGCTTGCTTGCTTCGTTGCCCATAAAGTGCGTATGCGTTTTTTCCTGGATATAATCAGGAAAAAACGCATACGCCCTTTTGGGCCAACTGCATCATTGTCGAAATTCTGCCGCTTTTCATGTGCGTTAAAGACGAGTCCAATCTATCTCTTGAAATCTGTTTCTTGCAATTCTGTCTTGCATTCAGATCCTCTTCTTTGCCTTACCTCAACATATTTTTGGACGTTAGTTTTCATTTATAACTCTGCAGGTTTGTGAATTGCAGTGACCCTGAGCTCCATTGTTTAAGTTGCTCTTTTGTGAGCTGGCCTCAAACCCGCAGGATTGCTTCAGGCCCTATTTTGGCTCCGGCGAGGCAGGCTGAGCCTTCCTTTAATTCTTACTCTTAATGGGAAATTAGAGTGATATGTGCCCATCCAAACCCCTACAACTCTTCTCTCATTGGTTCCCCCTCTTCCCGTTCATCCTCCTCACAATTTGCAAAATGTGTGAAACAGAAGTTTAAATGTGCTGATTCTCCAAGTGGGGAGATTCTAAGTAGCGTGGCTGGAATGGTGAACAGGAGCACCAGGAGAGGATAAATGAGGTGCATTTTAGACACATCTCCCGATCACATGGTGTACAGTCCTCTGGGTTTTCCATGCATGTTTTAGCTGTAGGAAGATCCCTTGAACCTGCAGATTTGGGACCCATTGAATGGGTACCAGGTAGTATTACTTTAAAGGGTGTGTATTTCCTCACCCAACCTCACATTTCTCTTAGCGCAAACAGTTTCCAGCCTTATGTCTCATCCTGCTGTGGGTCTAGATGTGTTCAATCCATGTTGCATCACCGTCCCTGAGGAAAAGTTGTAAGAGGTTTTCTCTGTCTCTCTGTCGTTTATTTTTTTCAATTTATTACTATATTGGTTACAGCTGATTTTCAAAGCTCTGTTTCTTGCTGCTGTACATCCACTTGATTCACGTACAGAGAGACATCAATAAATTCTTTTTCAGATTCTTACCAGTCGTATATATTCTTTTCCGGTGACTTGAGTGTGCTGAGTGCAGTTCTTTTAGCTACCGTGTAGGCCTTGTTGATTATCAGTTTGGTATTTGGAATGGTATCTTTGCTAATTTCAACCTCCTGGATGATGCCTCACCCCTCCCCACCTTTCCCGTTTAGCAGCCTTATGCGTGTTTTCTACATATTTGACTATGTTTTTGTTTTGTAATTTATTTCATGTGTAGCCATTTTGGATTCCACCTTTAAGTGATATCTTATGATATGTGTCTTTTTCTTTTTGAATTCTGTCACTTAGAATGATCATACGTAACTCCTCCGGAGTTGTTACAACTGGCCATATTTCATTGATTTCCAGGCTGAATAATATTCCACTCTACCTAAGTACCACATCTCTATCCATTTTTTCCCTCCAGAGACATTTAAGTTATATCCTAGTCGAGGATCTTTTAAACAGAGAGGGGGTAAACATTGGGGTGCCTGTGTCCTCTCGATTTTTGTTTTTCCCAAGATATACGCCCATGAGTGCAAGTGCCCTATGCTCTGTAGCTCATTTTTTAGATGCTTTAGTAAACACAATACACTTCTCCAGAATGGCCGTTGGCAATATACATTTCCACTATAAGTCTCACAGGGCTCCCTCTTCTCGTTGCCCTGTCCTGCATTTCTGTTGTTTACGCTTTATGAGGATGGCTCTTCTGACTGATGCGAAGTGATATCTTTTGTAGTATTGACTTCCAGTGCCCACCTGTTTGGTTGGCTAAAAAAGTGTATGCCCTTTTCTTGAATATATACAGAAAAGAACGCATACACCCTTTTTGGCCAACTGCAATGTTGGCAATGTTCAGCTCCTTTTCTTGTGCTTAATGGCGAGTCCTTTCTACCTCCTCAAATCCCTTTCCTGCCATTCTCCCTTGCTTACAAGTCCTTTTCTCTGACTTTCCTCAAGACATTTTTCAGTGATGGATATTTTCAACTCTGCAGTTTTGTGAATTTTACTGCCCCTGAGTTCCATTGTTCAACTCGTGTTTATGGGAACTGGCCACAAAGCAGCGGGATTTCCTCAAGCCCTATACTGTTTCCATGGGCAACCCTAGCCTTTGGTCAATTCGTCTTCCTGATTGGAAATTAGAGTGACATGTGCCTGTCTGAACACCTAGGACTTGTCTCTCATTGTTCCTCATCCTTCCGCTTCATCCTCTGGACAAATTCCAAACTGTACGCAACAGGATGTTGACAGTGCTGACATCTCCAAGTGGGGAGACTGTTAGTAAAGACGCTGGAGGGGTGAACCCGAGCACCAGGAGATGAGGAGATGAGATGCCTTTTCCAAACTCTTCCCGATCAGATGGTATACCATCCTCTGGGTGTGACAGACATGTTTTAGCAGTAGGAAGAGTCCCATTCATGTAAGGAGAACACCAGGGCTTTTTCAAAATCAGTGTCTCCCCGAAACCCAAACTGGGGAAGTTTTTAAGCTACGGCTACACATATGTTCATTAAGGGCCTTGGGAAGTAGGCAGAGTCCAAACTTTAGATGATTGAAGTCTTCAGGGTCAGAAGCACTCACCACCAGCTTCCCTTAGGCTACACTTTAACTGTCATTGATAGATGATGTCAATAAAAATATCTATTCTTTTTCAGATTATTTCCCCTTATAGGTTATTGCAAAATGTTGAGTGTAGTTCCCTGTGCTATACAGTAGTTCCTTGTTGATGATCTATTTTATACATAGCAGTGTGTATGTGTTCATTCCAAACTGTTAATTTATCCCTCCTCCCACCTTTCCCCTTTGGTAATAATAAATTATAAGATTTTATACTTCTCAGAAATGGGGGAGCTGAAAGAGAGGTATCATTTTCAATGGAAAAGCATTTAAAACAAGATTGAAGGTTTAACCAAGATTATTAGCTGTACATCCTTGGAAAGAAATCACTTCGTTTCTCTAATATTGACCTGACAAATAAGACAAACCTTTTCACTGAACTTGCTTATAAAAAGTGATGGAAATATCAAATGGAAGTGTTAAAAACATCTTATTTTACCCGAGCCTTATACACTGTTCTATGTTAACTACAGTTTGGCTCACACATCTGTTCATTGAGGTTACAATAGTCTCAATTTCTGTTACTGATCCTCCAGAGTGGACCCCAACAAGTGTCCCCCTGCCCAGTGTCATTGGGGCCAACAGATCGAGACTGAGTTTGGTTCACAAGCAAAGGAAACTTTATATTTTGATCAGAGAATGGAGAGGTGAGAGCATGCACTACCCCGTGGGCTGTGGGCTGGGCTGCTGTGTAGAGATCCTGTCAGAGTCAGTGGGAGGGAGGGAGGCGGCGGAGCTCTCGAGGGCCGGGTTGGCTGTAGCTCAGGCTCTATATCGTGGAGTCTGCACTGGGCCCCAGGAGCTGAGGTGTCGACCCAGCCATTCTGCACTAGGAAATCTGGTCTGAAGTGCCGGGTGTGGAACCTCTGCATGCGGGACCCTAGGAGCACGTGAAATTAGACAAAGCACAAAGGATAAAAAAGGTTAGACTTGACTTTATTGCCCAGATTCTATTTTTATCTCCCAGGGATTTTTAATGGGCTTTGCTGGGGACAAACCCCTCCTCTGCCTTTTGTCCCGTTCCTCATTCTTGGAGTGCTGAGGGTGCAGACCCTTCTTCTGTAACTGCTGAGTGCTGAGTTGGGAGCCCTCATACCCTGGGGCGAGGGTCAGAGCTTCTCCCCAGCAGCCTCCCGGTGACGTTGATTGTCCCCAGGACCCCTGCCTCCCTGCTCGTCCACCTGAGCACCAGCATTGGAAGTGTTATAGATTCTAATGACCTTTAAGGGTCCAGGAAAGAGATGTGCAGAGACGCTGTGGGGGCCGGTTTCACCCCGCCCCACATTTGTTCGGCCACCTTAGGCTGACCGTCTCTGCCAGCCTAGATGCTCTGACCAGTAGTCTGCGCTTTCTTCAATTAGGCCCCTGAATTAACGTACAAACAGCACCAGGTGTCAGAGCCCTGCCCGCTCAACTCCCAGACAGTCCAGGGTCAGTGGTGACCAAGGACCATGATGGCTACTGAGTCAACAGCCTTTTGAAGTAAACAGGAGTCCAGCCGGTCTTATTGGCCACCATCATCACGGTGTCTGTAGGCTTTTCTATGGTGACAGTGTGGTATACTGTTCCCCCGCCAAGATTATTAGCTCCCCTCTGGGTGCAGTAAGTCCTGCAAGCAGTAGTCTACTCTTTTGGGACACACTCTTGTTGTTTTATGAGAGAAACTCCAGGTCAAGTGATGTTCACACGAGTCGTCATGGTGCCCTGTTGCCCCCGGTTATCTCTCTGGATGTTGGAGTTGGAGGGCCTCCTCACTCGAGGTCGGTGTGCCCACGGAGCGAACCCTGCAACTTCAGGGCATGGTTGGTGGTTAGGATCACCACGTGGGGTCCTTTTCCCTTAGGAGGGAGGTGGCCTTTTGGGCTGCTGATTTCCAGGTTTTTAGATACCGCCAGTATCTTGGCCAGATGTGGCAGTGGGCCAAGCCCCTTAGTGACCGTAGTTTATCCTACCTGGATGGCATTCTTGCATTGTTCCATTTCAAGTGGTCCCAGTTTTTGCACTAATTCTCCAATGGCGATTCACCTTTCACCGGGATTGTAAAGATCAAAGGGTTTAGCTAAATTAGGGAGTTCCAGGGCAAGGGTCTGAATTGACTGCTCTTTCCATTCTTGAAAGGCCACTTCTGGATTCTATTCAAAAGGATCATCATCTTTTCCTTTCAGTGTTTCATATAGAGGCCCAGCTAGTAGACTGTAGTTAGGGATCCAGAAGCAGCAAACCCTGGCCTCCCCAGGAACCCCTAAGCTGTCTTCTAGTTTTAGAAAGGGGTAAGGCTGAAAATGGTTTCTTCCCTTTCCTGGGATGGGCTTCTCTGACCTTCTGTGAGAATGAAGCCCAGGCAGGTCACCGCAGTCTGTGATATTTGAGCTTTTTCTTGGACAACTTCTATCCTTTATTGGCTTGGTAGTTCAGAGGCCTCCTTAGTAGGGCTGGTGATCAGAATGTCGTCTGCATATTGAAGGAGGGTTTCCTTTTCCAGAGGTAGAACTTTTAGGTCTTTAGCTAAGCTTTCCCCAAAGATGGTGTGGGAATTTTTGCACCCTTGGGGCCAGACGGCCCGGAAGTATTGTTTTAGTTGTATGTTGAGTCCTGCCACTCACAAGCCAAAATTTCTTGTGACTCTGGGACTAATGGAATACAAAAGAAGGCATCATTGAAGACTAATACAGAATACCATGTCCTGGTGGTTGGTAGAATGACCAGCAGGGTGTAGGAATTAGGAGCAACTGGAGGTATATCCTCGGTGGCTTCACTGACTGTCCTGACATCCTTTACCAGGTCCCCAGCAGCCCATGGGGCTCTCGTGGTCAGACCAATCCCAGAATATGGAGCTCACCTGGGCAGGTACCCCACCCCCACCCCAGCCCACGGGGCTCTCGTGGTCAGGCCCCTCCCAGGATACAGAGCTACCCTTGCAGGTACCGTGGCAGGGCTGGGCACACAGGAACCGTGCACATAGCCCTCATTGCAGAGCACCCCCAGCTCACCTGTCGCTCAGAGCTGACACAGAGCACCTCAGAGCAGGACTTGAACTAACAAACAGCAGCTGCGACAGGTCTGTGACCCTGGGCATCACTCCGTGAGGCCTCCCTCCACCTGGTCTTCCAGAGACTTCCACTGCACCCGGGGCACCAGGCCTCTGTCTCCAACCACCACCCACCCCTCCTCTGCCTGACTCCTGGGTTCCTCTCATTAGGAGAGGGTTTTCTTGAAGTTGTCTCCCACTCATGGGCCAGATAAAATGATTAGAAAACAAGCCAAAGCTGCAGCCCCTTGTCTATCCTGACTCTCAGGAGCCCACACCTGTTCCTTGGACCTGGCCGGTTCAGCAAGTTCCATTTTCTGCAACTGTGAGCCCCTGAGGGGTGATGATTGGCTGACCTGGGCAGCCTTACCGTGCCGGCCAGCCCTCCCCAGGTGTGCCTGGGTTGAGATCAATATAAATACCACTCCAGGCAGCAAGAGCCCCTGCAGCCGTGCCTGACGCCATTTTCTCTGCCCTGTCAGCAGTCTCGGGGCTGGGCTGGTGGGAGGGAGTGAGAGGCCACGGCTTTGTGGGTGGCCCAGTGTGAGTGGGGCTCTGCTGGACTTTCTGCAGCAGTTGCCAGGCTGCCACCTGCTAAAGAAGAGGATGTGTCACCCATACCTGCTGCTGGAATTTCTCCCTGGGCAGAGGTGAGGAAGGAAAAAAGCAGTGGGGGCAGGGACAGGACGGGTATCTCAGGCAGGGAAATGGAAATCTTCCAGAAGAGCACCCAGGGCCAGGACCATCCTGGCTGGCCTGCAGGCACCAAGTCGGCTGGCATGCTGTCACTCGTGTGGCTCTATGGCCCTTCCTCTAGGCTTTCAAGTCCTTGTATATATTCAGGTGTTTTACCTGGGACGGGTGGGAATAGTTCAGCAGCAACTGGCCTGGGGCTCAGCTCACGTTTACTCACAGATGCCTCGGCACGGTGCCCCAGCTTTGCAATGAGGACGCTTGTTGCGTGGGGGCTGCTGGCTGAATGGGAGACGATTCCCCACCACTGACCAACTTCAGAATTGTTTACAACTGGAGCAAGTGCCCTGATACGGTTTTCCTCTGTGGAACTGGTGGGTTCTGTGTTTTTTTTCTCTTTTTCGTTTTTGGTTCAAGGTAGATTTTATTCCTCTTTTTTGTATTTACAGATATAAGCATGGAAATAATTTATTCATATAAATACATGTATGTGCAGGGAATAATTGTTTTTTCTGTTTTATTTTTTAAATTTTACTTCTTTTTAATTTTGAATTTTATTTTATATTTTTATACAGCAGGTTCTTATTGGTTATCTATTTTATACATATAAATGTATACATGCCAATCCCAGTCTCTCAACTCCTCCCACCACCACCCCCCCAACAGCTTTCCCCCCTTGTTGTCCATACGTTTGTTGTCTACATCTGTTGCTCTATTTATGCCTTGCAAAATGGTTAATCTGTACAGTTTTTCTAGGTTCCACATATATGCATGAATATACAAGATTTGTTTTTCTCCTTCTGACTTACTTCACTCTGTATGACAGTCTCTAGATCCATCGACGTCTCTACAAATGACCCAATTTCATTCCTTTTCATGGCTTAGTAATATTCCATTTTATATATGTACCACAGCTTTATGCATTCGTCTGTCTGTGGGCATTTAGGTTGCTTCCATTACCTCGATATTGTAAATAGTGATGCAATGAACATTGCGGTGAATGACTCTTTTTGATTTATGGTTTTGTCTGGGTATATGTCCAGTACTGGGATTGCTGTATCATATGGTAATTCTATTGTTAGTTTCTTAAGAAATTCCATATTGTTCTCCATAATGACTGTATCAATTTATATTCCCAACAATAGTGGAAGAGGGTTCCTTTTCTCCACACCCTTTCCAGCATTTTTTGTTTGTAGATTTTCAATGATGCCTATTCTACCAGGTGTGAGGTGATACCTCATTGTTGAATCCATTTCGTTGAGCAAGGGGTAGCTCTTGTCTATTACATATTTGGCTTATGGAACGGTATCTGTGCTAATTTCAAACTCTGCTTTTATGCAGCACCCCAACTCACCTTCCCCCTTAAGCAGGCATAAGTTGGTTTTCTAAACTTGAGACCCTGTTCTGTTTTGTAATTCAGTTCATGTGTAGCCAAGTTCACATTCCGTGTATTAGTGATACCTTATGATGTTTCTTTTTCTGTGTGACTTATTTCACTTAGAATCATCGTGCCTCAATCCACTCATTATGCTGGTACGGGCCTGGTGACATAGATTTCATTGCTGAGTGGTATTCTGTTGTACAGAAGTACCGCAACTTCTTTATCCATTATTTGCTCTCTGGGATATTTAACTTGTGCCGGAGAAGAGATTCCTGTAAAAAGAGCCGTCCCAAATTTTGGGGTTGCTGTGTCTTTTTGATATTAATTTCCCTAAGCTATAGGACCATAAGTGGAAGTGCCCTAGGCTCTGTTGCTTTGTTTTTTAGATGTTTCAGGAAACACCATACACTTCTCCCAAGTGTCTGTTGGCAATTTACATCCCGCCCATCAGCATAACAAGGCTCCCAGTTCTCCATGGCCTGTCCTGCCTTTCTGGATTTTACACTTTATTCTGATGGCCCTTTTGACCGGGGGGAAGTGAGACTTCATTGTAGTGCAGATTTCCTTTGCAAGCTTGCTTGGTTGGCCAAAAAGGGCGTATGCGTTTTTTTCCTGAATATATTCAGGAAAAAACGCATATGCCCTTTTGGCAAAGTGCATCATTGTGGACGTTCTGCCTCTTTTCCTACGCTTTCAATGCAATTCCAGTCTACCTCCTGAAATCGGTATCCTGCAATTCTGCCCCGCTTTCAAGTCCTCTTGGCAGCCTTACTTCAGTCTATTTTTGGACGATAGCTGTCATTTATAACTCTGCAGGTTTGTGAATTACAGTGCCCCTGAGCTCATTTCTTCAACTCGCTTTCTTTTGAGCTGGCCGCAACACCGCAGGATGGCTTCAGGCCCTAATCTGGTTCCGGCACGGCACGCTGAGCCTTTGGTTATTTCCTCTTCCTGGTGGGAAATGAGAGTTAAATTTGCCCGTCCAGACACCTCCAGCTAGTCTCTCATTGGTTCTCCCTATTCCTGTTCATCTTCCGCAGAAATTGCAAACTGGGCCAAACAGGAGGTTAAAGGCACTGACTCTCCAAGTTGGGAGAGTGTTAGTAAAGGGTCTGGAATGTTGCACCCGAGTACCAGGGGAGGAAAACTGAGACATATTTGAACACGTCTCCCGTTCACACGGTTGATCATACTCTGGGTTCCACATGCATGTTTTAGCTGAAGGAAGAATACCTTAAACCTGGAGAGTTGAGACCCGTGGAATGGGTACCATGCAATATGACTTCAAAGGGTCTTCATTTGCTCACCGAACCTCTCCAATCCTATCACTGCTGCGTTTATGCCCCTGTACACACGCTTGATTCTCTTTCGGAGACATAGCAATCCATAGGTTTTAAGATACTTACTAGTCAGGTACATTCTTAGGCGTTTAATATGGGGTGTTGAGTCCATTTCGTTGAGCAAGGAGTAGCTCTTGTCTATTCCATATTTGGCTTAAGGAACTTTATCTGTGCTCATTTCAATCTCTGGTTTTATGCAGCACCCCAACTCACCTTCCCCCTTAAGCAAGCGTAAGTTGGTTTTCTAAACTTGAGACACTGTTCTGTTTTGTAATTCAGTTCATGTGTAGCCAAGTTCACATTCTGTGTATTAGTGATACCTTATGATGTTTCTTTTCTGTGTGACTTATTTCAGTTCGAATCATCATACCTGAATCCACTCATTATGCTGCTACGGGCCTGATGACATAGATTTCATTGCTGAGTGATATTGCATTGTACGTAAGTACCACAAGTTCTTTATCCATTTTTCACTTTCTGCGATATTGAACTTGTACCGTAAACGAGGTTCTTGTAAACAGAGCCGTCCCAAACTTTGGGGTGGCTGTGTCATTTTGATTTTAATTTCCCTAAGCTATAGGACCATAAGTGGAAGTGCCCTAGGCTCTGTTGCTTTGTTTTTTAGATGTTTCAGGAAACACCATACACTTCTCCAGAGTGGCTGTTGGCAATTTACATCCCGCCCATCAGCATAAGAAGGCTCCCAGTTCTCCATGGCCTGTCGTGCCGTTATGGATTTTACACTTTTTTCAGATGGCCCTTTTGACGGGGTGGAAGTGAGACTTCATTGTAGTGCAGATTTCCTTTGCAAGCTTGCTTGGTTGGCCAAAAAGGGCGTATGCGTTTTTTCCTGAATATATTCAGGAAAAAACGCATACGCCCTTTTTGGCCAAGTGCATCATTGTCGAGTTTCTGACTCTCTTCATATGCTTTCAATGCAATTCCAGTCTACCTCCTGAAATCGGTTTCCTGCAATTCTGCCTTCCTTTCAATGCCTCTTCATAGCCTTACCTCAATATATTTTTTAAAAATAGTTGGCCTTTATAACTCTGCAGGTTTTTGAATTGCAGTGGCCCTTAGCTCCATTTTTTAGCTCTTATTTTTGTGGTCTTGCCCCATAACCACAGGATTCCTTGAAGCCCTATTTTTCTTCTGGGGCACCTTGCTGTGCCTTTGGTTAATTCTTCTTACTGATGTGATATTAGAGTGACATGTGCCCATTGAAACCGCTACAGCTAGTTTCTCACTGGTTCCCCCTATTCCCATTCATCCTCTGCACTAACTGCAGACTGTGCGATACCAGAACTTAAAGGCATTGACTCCATGTGGGGATGTTGTTAGTAAAGCGGCTGGAATGTCGATCCGGAGCCCCAGGAGAGGAAAAATGAGGTGCGTTTTAGAAACCTTTCCCGATCATATGGTATACCAGTCGCTGGGTTTCCCAAGCATGGTTTAGCTGTAGGAAGATTCCCTTCAACCTGGAGTGTTGGGACCCTTGGACTGAGTAGCATGAAGTATTGCATTAAACTTTCGGCAGTTGCTCACCAAAGCTCACCAATCCTGTCAGCCCCAAGTGTCCAGCCTTATGTCTTATCCAGCTGTGGGTTTATATGTGGTCAATCCAGGTTGCATCACAGCCCCTGAGCGAATTTTGTAAGAATTTTTCTCTCTTTCATTGTTTCAGCGTTTTGTTTTTAAAATTTATTTCTATAATGGGGTTTAGCTCCTTTTCACTGCTGTGTTTGTGCCGCTCTGCACACACTTGATTCCCTTATGGAGATATATCAATACATGGGTTTTAAGATTCTTATTCCTCAGATATATTTCTCTGCGGTGTATAGGGTGTGTTGAGGCCTGTTCATTGAGCAAGGTGTAGATCTTGTCTAATACCTATTTGGTTTATTGAACGGTATCTGTGCTAATTTCAAACTCTGGTTTTATGCATCACCCCACCTCTCCTTTCCCCTTAAGCTGACATAAGTGTGTTTTCTAAATGTGAGACACTGTTCTGTTCTGTAATTCATTTCTTGTGCAGCCATATTTACCCTCCCTCTATAAGTGATATCTTATGATATGTTTCTTTTTCTGTTTGACTTATTTCAAGTAGTATTATCGGACCTAAATCCACTCTTTATCCTTCTACTAGCCTTATTACATTGATTTCATGGTGAAGAGATATTCCATTGTACATAAGTACCACATCTTCTTTATCCATTGTTCTCTTTCCTGGGATATTTAAGGTGTACTGAAGTTGAGGTTCTTGTAAACAGAGTAGCCCTAAACTGTGGTGTGCTTGTGTCTTGTTGATTTTTAGACTTCCCTAGATATACTCCCATGATTGGAAGTGTCCTATGCTCTGTAGCTCTGTTTTTTAGATGATTTAGGAACCACCATACACTTCTCCAGAGTGGCTCTCGGCAGTTCACACACTGCCCATCAGCGTATAAAGGCTCCCTGTTCTCCATGGCCTGTCCTGCATTTCTGGTTTTTACAATTTTTTAGGATGGCCCTTTTGACCGGTGGGAAGTGAGACTTCTTTGTTGTGCACATTTGCATTGCTTGCTTGCTTCGTTGCCCATAAAGTGCGTATGCGTTTTTTCCTGGATATAATCAGGAAAAAACGCATACGCCCTTTTGGGCCAACTGCATCATTGTCGAAATTCTGCCGCTTTTCATGTGCGTTAAAGACGAGTCCAATCTATCTCTTGAAATCTGTTTCTTGCAATTCTGTCTTGCATTCAGATCCTCTTCTTTGCCTTACCTCAACATATTTTTGGACGTTAGTTTTCATTTATAACTCTGCAGGTTTGTGAATTGCAGTGACCCTGAGCTCCATTGTTTAAGTTGCTCTTTTGTGAGCTGGCCTCAAACCCGCAGGATTGCTTCAGGCCCTATTTTGGCTCCGGCGAGGCAGGCTGAGCCTTTCTTTAATTCTTATTCTTAATGGGAAATTAGAGTGATATGTGCCCGTCCAAACCCCTACAACTCTTCTCTCATTGGTTCCCCCTCTTCCCGTTCATCCTCCTCACAATTTGCAAAATGTGTGAAACAGAAGTTTAAATGTGCTGATTCTCCAAGTGGGGAGATTCTAAGTAGCGTGGCTGGAATGGTGAACAGGAGCACCAGGAGAGGATAAATGAGGTGCATTTTAGACACATCTCCCGATCACATGGTGTACAGTCCTCTGGGTTTTCCATGCATGTTTTAGCTGTAGGAAGATCCCTTGAACCTGCAGATTTGGGACC